>NC_137821.1:28219055-28234055 GCF_963921795.1 Nannobrachium achirus
TGATTCAGGCCCTCATTGCGCGCTATGGAGAGAGATCTCTCTCTATAGCGCTGCTGCTACTCAAAGATTTGCCATTTCAGATCATGACAAGTGACAAGCCAGTGGGCCAATTACATGAGTTATATTTCGTTGTTGTCGGGTGGAAACCTTATACGTCCAAAACCGCTTGTTTTGTATTTATCATTTTAAAAATTATTTAAACTAGTGAAAACAGCCGATCTACAAGCACACAACGCCTCGCACCGCGAGGCATTGTGTGCTTGTAGATCTGCTGTTTTCACTAGTGCGACGGCCTTGTATGATGAAGCAGGGCTTTGCTTTGCGAAAAAATTAACAAATTTGAAAATTGGAGATACAAGGTTTCTGCCCGACAGTGACGATTTACTTTGTTGGCCGCCCAGCCCCCAAAATGGAACGAAGGCATTTTATTTTACATTTTTTCCTAATGGCCGGCCTGGACCGGCCAGGAATAAAACCGGACGTTCGGGAGTTGTCCCGCTTTTCCCAATGGCCAGCGCGTCCCTGTTGCAAACGATCGCGCCAAGCGTGTCCATCTATCCACGTATCAACTTTTCAAATAAACGCTGGATCAGATGGGGGGGATACTACTGTACACATCAATCATTATCCTTACAAATAGGGGTGCAATACAATAATCTATTAATAATCTATCCCTATTTTAAGTCATTAAAAGGTTAAAGGTTTCAAAACATTGCGTGTAGATCGGTTATTTTCACTACTTTACACAAATTTAGTTGTGTGACAAAATTGAATAAAATAACGCTTAATGTGGTTAATTAATTTCTTTGGCGTCTAAAGATAGGCATGTCCTCATTATGACCACGGGTATGCTCTAACAGTGTGAAAAACCTATTTTTCCATTTCATTAGGCCTTCAAATCCAATATCGCTGTTAGCTGAAAGATAATGTGATGACCTTTCGGCCTTCAATCAATAACTCATTCAATAAAACTAGGCCATTACTGGACACCCAGCCCGCTCATTTCTTTCGGTGATGTAAACACAGTGACAGCGCTCAGATCAAAGCAGGCCTTTGATGCAGCGATACGGCCCCCGTTAGCAGCTCGTAGGCTTTTGTGGTCTTACCAGCAGGGTGTCGCAGCCCCCCACGATGCTCAGGCCCAGGCCCGTCCGGCCCTTGGAGATGTCAATGGTGGTCTCACACCCGGGGATGATGGGACAGGTCACGGGGTCGGAGACCAGGGTGGCGGGGGTGGACGAGCGGCTCGGAGCTGCGAAGGAGACAGGGGAACGAGACGCGCCCGTCAAACCACTGTAAAGACTCTATTCACTGCCTGCGAGCCGGAGGAAATGAAAGCCAGCGGCTGTCAAGTCGGCTGGCTTTATATTTTCCAGGGCTTCGTCGGTTTACTGAAGTAACTTCCCGGAACCATAAGTCAATAACAAGATAGTGCTGCAGTGCAGATAACTCGGGAATACTGTACATGTGTGCACAAACGTGATGTTTGATCAGAGTCTTAAGCAAACTCTGCAAGCTTGTGCAGCTAACCTAGGATGACCATATTTAAAAAATATATATCAAACATATAATTTTCCGAATGTCTGAGTGAGTGTCTGTCTGAAACAGCGTTTCTCCTCAGTGGCTGGAGCAATTGATCTGAAATCGCATCACCATTAACACACCTGACATAACTGTGATGTGGGGGGGGGAACACAGTATCTCTGTAGACATTAAACCAAACGGGTATTTCTTACATTGATGCTCCTACATATTATCATGCAAGCACCAGTTAAAGTTACTTTCCATCCCTCATATACTGTGTGCACAGTGCACATCCCATAACCCACACACTGCACATCATTTCGGAGCTCATATCTTTGAACGGGTAAGGGCTAGTAAATATATATATTTTAACCAATTAAACCCAATTTCAGAAATTGTGAAAGTAGCCGACCTATACTGTACCAGCTAGATCTGCTATTGTCACTACTTTTGACATTTTATTTGATATTTATTTTCATAAAACTTTCACCAGGATGTGAGTTATTTTAGCACTTAAGCAAACCTAGTGACTGCACCTTTCAACAGAATATGATAACCATATGTAAGCACTCAAAACAAGTGTTATTATTTTACTCGTGTTTGGTAGTGAATGTTGTTTGTGTTTTACAGATATTTGTCGGGACACCCAGCTTGGAATCGTGACAAACGTGGGCCAAACTGGGCGGTCTGGCCACCGTGTAGCTAAGCACCAGTAGCTAAGCACTATTGAAACATGTGTATGACTGTCCGATGGCTCACTCACTCCTGATGGGCTCTGGCTCCAGCTGGCCCGGGACAGACGTGGTGATGCTGGGCAGGGGGTTGGCCAGGGCTGCGTCCGAGCCTGCCCTGGACTGGCTGGACAACTGGCAGGACAGGGAGGGGTCATCTGTGGCGAAGGTTAGCTTCACTGGACCTTTAACCCTCAGTAGAGAATTGACCTAAAAAAGAAAAAAAGGACAAAGTATAGCAACTAGGGCTGGGATGCGATTAAACATTTTAATCTAATTAATTACAGGCTCTGTGATTAATTAATCGCAATTAATCGCATTTCAATCGCACATCGATATTTGACCTGAGAAGCTTTTTTTTTTTTTTTAATAAAACACATTTTGAAGTGAGTTTTTTAAATCTAAATTTCGCATCCACTTCCACTGGGCCAAGCAAAGCTCTCTGATCGGCTACTTCTCCCTTTGCATTTGTTCTCTTCTTGGTTGGTGCATCGCTATGATCGGTATGCCCGAAACTGAAGGTTCTGTGGTGCAAAAACTAAGTGCGATTAAAATGCGTGATTTAAAATGCCTTTTTAATCACGTTAATTTTCTGTAATTAATTAATCGCAATGAATCAGTTAAAGTCCCAACCTTAATAGTAACATATACTAAGTTATGAATGGGATTTATTATTTATGTATTTATTTTAATAGTGAAAGCGTAGATTTACAAGCTCTCTCACAATATGCATCGCATGAGTTATGAGCTTGTACATAGGCTACTTTCACTATTTTTGCACAAATAGTACTGTACTATAAACTGTATATTTCTGTACATTTAGCTTTTCAATATTTTTGTGTAGTTGTTTTAGTTGGACTATTGTTTTATTGTCCAGTTGTTTGGCGTGTTTTTAACTCATGGTCCTTTAAAAACTGTCAATGAAATATTAAATCGATCAAAAAGTCAGTTGCAGGTGGTTGTGTCCACTCCAGTACCTACCTTCTCCACAGAGTAGCCCAGCACTGACTCATCATTTACAGCAAGGACCCTGTCTCCTGGTCTCATGCAGCCCTCCTGCACACAGAGACACACGTAGCATTGTTTACAATGTCAGCCAACCTCATCTGAGGTGTCAGAGAACCAGCTTAACTCATTTAGACCGTGAGCCACTGGGGTTGGTCGGTACCATCTGAGGGCAATAATTCTCATAGTGATTTTTGTCAAGGTATACATGTCTAGAGTTAGAAAATATGTGATAGCATTGCACCAGTGGTAGCTGTATAGGTGCTATCATGCAATTTACTTATATAACACTAGGCGAAAATTAGATGGGTCAATATATTAAAACATACTTCTTAACACTTCCAGAAAAATTACAGAAGGTTTTTCCAATTGGTTCTGGTACATCTAGGCATGCTGAAAAACATACTGAAAATCATCTGGGGGAGTATATGGCAAGATGGCTATATAATACTAATACTAATACTTCTCAACCTATAAAGGTGCTTTTGGTATCTAACCCTAGGTTTTAGGGCTCAAGAAATGTGCCCGAATCAGTGAAATTACCTGGAATTAATTATGTATTGCCAAATCCAAGATGGCGTTCATCACAAGGTTATGTTCCATTGTACTAAATTAGGTAAAAACAACAAATTAGCCTATTTTGATTGAAAATGACCAACATTGTCACATAGAATCAGGTCAATCTTAGTTGCTTCAGGTCAAGGTCTATCTCATTCCTTCTCATCCAAGCAGGCAGCAGATCTGACTGGTTGACATGGGAATGACATGTACAGTATTCACCTCACCATTGACATGTAGTTATTTGTGGTAATCTACAGTGTAGCAAGTATGCTGGAAACATGGTGACTTTCAACAATGTACAGTAATTGTGCAAAACTGATGCAAGGATCAAATACATGTGGTTGCAGCATATGAGGGGCTGACAGGCAACTTCAGATATAGGTCCTGAATGAAAGATGGCCTTTTGTAGCTTATCCGCAGGACTCTTAAAGTGGTTTCTGTCAACTGGGCCAAAGATATTTGAACAGATAGAGCAGTACCTGGACTGCACATCATCTCCGTCCTACTGGCTGACAGTGGGTAGACAACTTAATTTTCCATACACTTCACATCTACCATTGGTGACAAGGTGAGCTTCTCTCTCATGGAGCACTTGATGAAGTACTACTTCCTTGCTGGCCATGTAGACTACAGTATGCTAGAGATCTAACCCAGTACCTGCTGAAGATACATGTGCATTGTGCTCCATGCCAGCATAGAGGGTAAGCCAGACCTGGTCTGCCAGCACTATGATGGATTCTGCAACATTGTCTCTGATGACGAGTTGGGGAGCAGAAGAGCAGAAGATCAGAAAAGTCTGCTGAGCTTGTGTGTGAATGGATACCTTCCCCCAAAATGTGCAGAAACAGGGGAAGTTGAAGCACTAGTGTGTCTTGGTTGTAAAAGATTGGGGTGTATCATCACCCACTGAAAGATCACACCATCATCTCAACAATACCATCAATTGTACCCACTCTGTTGTTAATGCTGTGAATAGTAATGTTCTTTACCCAAATGAGATGTCATCCTGATGAGCAATAACAATTAGCAAAGGCTGGTGAGCAAGTTGTACGGGTACACCTTAAGTGTCAACGATGGATACTGCTGTCATCTCTGGAAAGGGTGTGATACACATGCTCAGGGATGAAACTGTCCTGTTGGTGTATTGGGTGTATCAGGTGGACCTACAGTACAGTGTAAAGTACAGATGGAGTATTGGGATGGAACAGACCTGTGCAACCTCATATTTGTATGCAAAGGAACGTTCAAGGCTACCCTGATGTGCTGGGTGAAGTAGGTGCCACAAGTTAACAACAGCCAGTTGCCATGTTGCACCATGTGTTGAGGGCTCATATACAAGTGAAGTTGTGGAAAGTGGCAGACCGCCATGCTCACTGATGTCAACTTTGGATGGGAGATAACATTTTTGCTAATGATGACCTGGTGTGATGTGGTCCATTATAGTGGTCCAGTATCACTTTAGGGCACAGAGAAAGAAGTGTATCACTGTTGTTGTTGTTGAGCTACTGTAATTTCTCTGGTGAAGATCATGGCTGATGCGATGTTTAAGATACAGATGAGGAGTGATGTCGATATGGAGGATACTTTTGAGGATGAGGTAGACCAGGGTAAGATAATTGTGTGTGTGTCAATCAGGAGGGGAAGGTCCAGGAGGATGTGGGTGGACTTTCTAATCTCCATTATGAGTTGGAATATATGCAGATATTGGCCCGGTCATTTTCTGATTTCTCATAATTGCTGCCTATGGGCCGAAGTCCAGACTGATAACGTGTGAGTGAATCCATGTTATCTGTCTGGCTAATGTCAGGCTAGGTCCCCATATGAATACAAATCATCAACAAAAACATCATAGGAAAAAAAATCTAGGTTGAACAGATAGAGGCGTTAAATGGATGGATTAAAAGGTGATATTCATGTATGTAATGGTAAACAGAATGTTATCGTATGCATTAGTTACACACCTACACTATATTTAGTTTATTGAATTTCATCAAACATTGCCTTGGATGGTTTTAAATCTTTGGGAAACTTTTGTGTTACATCTTTCTAAAAAATGCAAAGTAACTCTCATGTACTAGTAGTCATTATGTTGTCACTGCTGTAACATTTCTGGAGATGGAAACAACTTTTTAGAAAAATATATAGTCTAAGCTGTATCTCAACCATTTTTGAAAGAGAGAGAATCAATATTAAGAGAGAACCATCAGTTTGAAGTTGAATTCTTCATTCGGATTTTGAAAACTGTGTTTTGGCACATGGTTATAAATGGAGTGATAACACACAGAAAGCTACCACAGATGCAAGGCTATCACATATTTCCTAGTACTAGGGATGTATACCTTCCCAAAAATCACTAAGAGAATCATTGCAACCAGAAGGTACAGATGACCCCAAATTTGGGGCCCTTGCTCACAGAGTATTGTCATAATTATATAGTCACTATGTTGTCACTGCCTGTAATAAAGAACAATTCTAGATATGCAAATTTTTACAACTTTACTGAACTATATATAGTCTGAGCTTTATCCAAACCATTTTTCAAAGAGATTGGATCAATAATAAGAGAGAACCATCAGTTTGAAGTACACTGTTCCATTCGGATTTTGAAAACTGTTTTTTAGCATGTTGTTATAAAAGGAGTGATAACACACAGACAGCTACCACCACTGCAATGCTATCACATGTTTCTAAGTACTAGGGATATATACCTTCCCAAAAATCACTATGAGAATTATTGCCCTCAGATGGTACCGATGACCCCATATCTGGGGTCCTGGCCCACGGTCTAATTCACTGCTTTTTCAAAATGGCCCCCAAGTTCATGCCTAATACATTTTAGGCATTTTTTAAAATGTTTTTGAAAAAGAACATTTGAAAAAAAAAAAAAAAAAAAAAAAAATATATATATATATATATATATATATATATATATATATATATATATATATATATATATATATATATATTTTTTTTTTTTTTTTTTTTTACGGGAAAACTCAGGAAACTCGGGCCGTGGCAGTCTGGGGGTACTGAAATAACACGGGAAACTCGTGCCTTGGCTAGTCCACATTTGTATTATATTATTTGTATTGTCGCTGTTGGGCAGATCTCCATATTTTCTTTTTATGGGTTTCTTTCCGTATGCCCTGCTTCATCATAGAATAGTGTCGCACAAAAGTAGTGAAAACAGCTGATCTGAAGCTTTTGCACGAGGTTTTCTTATGAGGTTTGCACCCAAAAGTGACGATGTATTCTTTTAACTTTGCCATGCATTTTGCATACCTTTTCTGTGTGTCCTTTCATTTCACTTATGCTTTGAATCTCAAGCCCGTCCTTGGTGTCCCCGTAGACAAAGGTGATGCCCAGTCCACCATCCTCCTTTTTAGTGGAGAAAAAAAGAAAAGAAAAAAAGGAAAAAAGGAAAAACACGCTGAAATCACTCCATATTATCAGCATGTTTCATTTGATCTTGGCATTCAAGTACAGTAAAAGCCAGCAGTTCATTGTTACCAGGCCAATTAGCCCCACAAATATGCCTCGCCTCACACAATAGATCTTTGAAGGATACACGGAAATGATGGACAACCAGGGAAGCTCATTAGCATCAGCTCTACAAGACATCCATTACAGTGTTGACACGTGTATGTGTGTGCGTGTGTGTGTGTGTGTGTGTGTGTGTGTGTGTGTGTGTGTGTGTGCGTGTGTGTGTGTGTGTGTGTGTGTGTGTGTGTGTGTGTGTGTGTGTGTGTGTGTGTGTGTGTGTGTGTGTGTGTGTGTGTGTGTGTGTGTGTGTGTGATTACGTAAATATCCTTGGATAGCGCAGATGTTACCTTCACACCCATCGTTCCCTGTTCTATTCTAAACCATATGGACAGAACTAGGCTTGGGACTTGACTCCTTCGGTTGCCCATGCTGGGATCCCCACCCACTTACTGCTTACAGCAGTGAATCCCAACATGTGGGTCGTGATTACATTCTAAGTGGGCCCTCAAATAATTAGCAAAACACTTTAGAGATACTGTGTGCCACTTTGCGTGATTTTAAGCCAAAATCTGTAGGAGCAGTGTCCAAAAATGTGTTTTGCAAAAATCGGCCTGAGGGTGGGCGATAAAGGAGGGCCATGTGAGAAATGAGGTGGTGGCCGAGATAAGAGTAGGGCAAAAGTGTAACGTGACGGACAGACGGTGGGGGGTGATTCTAAGTGTGCCCTCAAATAATTGGAAAAACACTGTGATTTTATGAATAATATAACATTAAAATACAAAAGAATTGTGTAAAATGTGTTTCAGACGAAAGATGGGTGGGCTGCGAACACTTTCGAGATTTTCAAGTTTGGGCTCCGATGCTGTGCTACAGAACACCGGGGAGGTTCGGATCACCTCCGTTACATTGGTGCCGTGACCCAGATCCGGGCTTCCCCATAGGAGGAGGTCAAAGGGGGTTGAGTGTGGCGGAGAGAGTCGCAGCCCCAGCCTGAAGCCTCAAAAGTCTAGTATCTGCCCTCGTTCCATAGGGATATCCCTTTGGAGTGATGGTTAAGATATTGGACTTTCACGTGGGAGACCCGGGTTCGAAACCGGGTGGGGAGGTTTGGATCACCTCCGTTACATGTGGATCTCCATTATGGTGTAGTTTACCATAGAGCTCAGGCTTCATTGCCATGATGGATGGCTGTGTGTGTGCGTCAGTGAGTAACACACCTTAGGTTGTATGATGTGATGCCTGTACGTCACCGAGTCACGGTCAGCCGAAAGTGTCCCGTTGGAATGGCAGGATTCCACCTGGTAGAAAATAGACAACTAATAAATAAAATAAAATAAAATAAAAACGTGACAATGTCTCCATTATAAGTGAATAAACAAAAGATTTATAGATCAAATCATCATGACATCACAACAACTAAAACAGCATGGCATAGAGCAGTATTTATTCATTAACCTTGTTTCTAAAAGGACACTAGAAATATATTATTTTGTTCTATCCAGTGGTTGACAAACTAGACATAGCTAATGTTCTGGACACTTTATGTTATATTGTGTGAAATATAGAAGGAGTATGTTTAGTTTATTGGAAGGAGTATGTATTGCGCTTGAGTGAGTGAGTGAGTGAGTGAGTGAGTGAGTGAGTAAGTGGTGACAGTGCTGGCAGATTGAGTTTCACGCAGGCATGAGGAGACATACATAACTCTTCATAACCACTTTGGAGCCCCATGCATGAGCCAACTTCCCGCATGCATATCTTTGGATGTTTTGAGACGAGATTAAGTTATTTAGTTGGCATCAGAGCTAGCGGGAAGATGTGTGTTTTAAGATCTTTAATCTTCAAAGAGCTAACAACGGCCAAGATTTTAATTAGAGTCTGACAAATGAAAAACTCACAAATGATGTTTAGTGAAACTACTGAAATGAGGCTGTGTGTTTTTGTGTTGGCCACACCAGCAGCCACACATTGAGTCAA
Organism: Nannobrachium achirus; assembly: GCF_963921795.1. Classification (NCBI taxonomy): domain Eukaryota; kingdom Metazoa; phylum Chordata; class Actinopteri; order Myctophiformes; family Myctophidae; genus Nannobrachium; species Nannobrachium achirus. Next base: position 28,228,335 of record NC_137821.1, read on the forward strand.
TAAAACATGGTGGTGGTAACTCTTAATTCCTTTCTGGCTTATTTTGCTTAGTTTAGGTCTCTTTTTAGCACAACACTCAATCCTACTGTCCTTCTACCCTGTGTTCAGTTTTCCTGTCCTACTATAAAATACAATTAGAATGATAAAATTAGGAAACCTCTGCCTGTCTGATAACCCTCGTCATTTCACGTCATCCATCCCAAACGGACCGTTGGCATATGGAGGGAGTGAGAGAGTCTTCAAGTTTTCGTGTTTACTAGCATTTCTGTGAACTCTCAGTGGATGGAGACATGGGAGTGACTCATGGGAGCAATGACTGCCTGGGTTAATTGATTGGCAGGTGTTTGTCTAATTGTTACTGCTCTTCCAGTAGCTGTACCCAGAGTCTTCTAATCAGAGAGTCATGCCACTGCGGGGTCAGAAACAGCGCTGGTCACGTGGTTCATTGTCACTTTACACCTCATAGACTTCAATGCATTTTGTAAACTTCCGGTTCGCCGTTTGTCACTATACGCCAATAGATGTGTGCATAGAAGACCTGGCCCCATGAAGTGAACGGGAGTGACGCAACTCTCCGTAGGTAGAAGGCTCTGGCTGTACCTGGGCTGCAGGGCTTTTTGCACACAAACACTACAAAGAATGCCAGCAGAAAGAGAGAGTTGTCTCAATAGTAAAAAGTTATAAATTGCTTTAATTTAAACGCATACCAAGCAAGGCTAGGTGGCCTAAACAGACATGGTGCAACAATAATATTGTCCTAGCCAGAACATTTTTAACCCTTTTAGTGCCTATCCCGAACTAGTTCGGGATATTCGGGATCAAAAACAATTTTTTATTGCTTGGAGCAACGTGGGTGGTCCCGGCTCGCCCAGCGCTCACCAACGAGAGACGCTAGATGCTCCGACGATTTATTCCATTGAAAATGGTTTAAAATAAAGTTTAGACCCCCCCCCAATGTTCACCAAATGTTCATTGTAGGCGGCGAGACGTATTCCAGGGTGCCTATCCCGAACATGTCCGGGATATTTAATAAAATGAATTATTTTATCGGAGGCCTCAACGAAGCCCCGGTCTAGACGTCCATCCTTGGCCGGGACTTAGACTCGGCCATCCACGGGCCGTATTCGCGCTAACGGCCAAATCGCGCCGCCCACTCCAATAATAAATCACATCTTTAGACAGGATTTTCTCCGGATTGTGTCCCCAGACCCAATGAGAAAGTTTTTTGCGACTGAAATAGCTTTAGATCGGGCTTCTAAATGGGTTAGCATTTTGGCTACGTGTCAGCTAGCTTCCTCCTCTGGACACCCATAGGATTGACCGGAGTGAAAACACAGGCCAGTTGGGAGAGGGTCGACGAAAGCTATAAAGAAGGTCAATGGAGAAATTTCTGGCACTCTAGCACCCCTTGTGGCCGGATGGCACTGTATGAGTTAACATTGAATGTTAAAATACTGACTCATTGACCACACACATTATGTGTGTGTGGTCAATGTGTGCATGCAGTCAATCAAACACATAAGATTTAACAACCCACAGCGGCTTCATACTGTATATCGACTAGTAATAAAAGCAGACAAATATCTGGACACAGATTTTGGTTTTAAATACCATACTGTTTGATTGGCAGTCCTTGACAGGAAGGCTGGCTGAACGGATAGCTATTTAAAGGGGAATAGTTCAATATTGAACTATGTCATTAATATACCTTAGAGGAGTTGTGTGAAAAAAAAAAAAAAAAGTTCCCCCTCTTCTGTGTTGCCTAGAACTGGAGGATTGATTTTGGGGTTTGTATTGTAAAGTACAATGTGTGATGTCATCAAGTTGTGATTTGCAATACAAACCCCAAAATCAATCCTCCAGTTCTAGGCAACACAGAAGAGGGGGAACCTTTTTGTTTATTTCCACACAACTCCTTTAAGGTATATTAATGACATAGTTCAATATTGAAAATGTGTAATGTAAGCATTAAGCTGATTCAGAATTCTTGGAGTCGCCAGTTTCTGGGGGTTGCTGTTGGTCGTGTCTGGCTGACTAACAAAAGAGGGTCCAACTGCATCACATCTGCATAAATTGTGTTAATGCTTAAATTAGAGTTATTAGACAATGCATCAGGGGAGGTGCGAGGGTTTATTGGTTAGATTTTTGTTATGTCTTCAACAACTGTGGCCAAAACGGCCATGATATTCTTTTATTGTAGGCTATTATTATTTCCATTAGTTAATATTGGTTTGTGGTGTACTCCCTGCCATGTTTTGTAGTTGTTGTAGATTGTTTAATTGTTGATGTTTACATCGTTAATGTCTAAATCAGCTCGGTCCCTGACAATGTCTGTATCATTAGTGTCATTCTGTCCACAATGACTCTTCAATGATGCTTGTACCATCATCAATCAATGCACTACAATCATCAATCAATACACTTACCACCATCAATAATACATTACCATCGTAGAACAATACACTACAATCATCAATCAATATATACTACAATCATCAGTCAATACACTACCATCATCAATCAATATACTACCATCATCAATCAATATACTACCTTCATCAATCAATATACTACAATCATCAGTGTGCGTGCGTGCATGTGCAGCCGCGCACGTGTGTGTGTGTGTGTGTGTGTGTGTGTGTGTGTGTGTGTGTGTGTGTGTGTGTGTGTGTGTGTGTGTGTGTGTGTGCGCGCGTGCCTGCCTGCGTGTGCACGTGCATGTGCACATGCCAGGGGCACACATGTACCTCGGTGTGGGGCTCCGATGCATCCTCCTCATGCTCTCTCACTGGTCCCACAGCCATCTGGTTCAGGGCTGCTGTGTTCCTGTTCCAGAGAGTCATTAGTCAAACACAGCTCAACAGCACCACCACCACCACACACACAGTTAGCTCCCACTTCAGCACTGTTTACTTATGTGTATGACATTATACATCCCATTTGTGTAGGATGTATAATGTGTGTGCCCTTTGTTCATCATTGCTTTCTTCCTATGACTGAACAATTCAGTACTTCTCCTACTCTGTAACTTCTCAGCCGTGCTGCCTCTGGGGCCTGAATTACAATAAAGGTAGATTCCATTCTAGGAGCCTATAACCTTATGTTTGCAAACGCTTGCCCTTTAGAGTTTAGACAGCAAACAGAAACTGTGTCTTGTAGATAGAGCAGTGTTTCTTAAAGTGGGATCCAGGGACTCTCAGTCTGCCTTTAGAAGAGTTTCAAATATAACCCTTAACGGGTCCTTTTGGTTCCATTTGTACACTCTCAGAGTTACAGGCCTTTGAGAGTCCAATTTGAACCCCCTTCAAGGAACCTTTGACAACCACTGGTTTGACTCCAACTCAGTGTTTCAGTCAAGTGCACAACTACAGTATGTGCTCTGTTCTGGACCGCTCGTCTTTCTTTTGACACAATAGCTCCCTCTACTGGACTTGGTGCTACCTTACAATGGACCTGAACATGCCTTCCTTTTGTCATCTTTCATTTCAAGCACTCGCTAATGTAAGTACGATTTACAACAATTTTATGGTGCTACAGGTCTTTAGAGGTTGCCACGAATATAATATTTAGTCCATTAGATGTTGGCATGGTCGGTTCCTGTACCTGACAAAGATGATTTTCACTTTGGATGGGGAACTCTTGATGATAGACGATGCGTTCTGGTGACTGTGGCCATAGAGAATTTGTCCGTTGATCTGAAATACAAACAAATTGCAAATTATGCCCCGATGACCACGAACTAATGATACGTTGTCTGAGCAGGTGTTGTGCTGCTAACCTCTGTTAATAAAAAAACCTACTCATGAATGAACCACTTAAACCCCAGCATCCATACTGTGAGAAAAGCTTTGGCTGAAGCGCGAAGCATGGTGAGCTTGTCGATCTGCTATTTTCAGGAAAGTCTTTGCCCACAATAACAGAAAGCAGAAAGTCAAGGGTCTTCAATGTTTTCAGGCCAAGGACCCCTTAGTTGAGAGAGGGATGAAGCAGGGACCCCCACAACCTTTTCATAGATTCCATATAATGTCATTGTTTGACAGCACGATCATCAGTGTATTTTGGCTTCATGTCCATTTGTGTTTTTAGATATTTAACCGCTTGAACATTCAATACTTAATAAACTTGACCTTTCACTCTATACTTAGTCTGCTCTTTTCCCCGTCTACACCAAACCTCTTTGCCGAAAATGGCAGATCTACAAGCTCACAACGCCTCGCGCTGTGAGGCGTTGTGAGCTTGTAGACCCCCTTTAGTAACACTCCTCTCAACCATAATGGGGTTTAAGTGATTAAACACCGGAACACAGAACAGTGTCTACCTCCAACAGTTCATCCCCGACGACCATCCGTCCGTCCCTGCCGGCCGCGCCGTTTGGGTCAATTCCCACCACGAAGACGCTCATGCGAGAGCGGTCCCTGTTCCCTGCCAGGCTGAGGCCCAGCCCAGTCTTCCCCTTCTCCAGCTCCATCATGTGGAGAACCCCTGGGAGGCAGCCGTAGCGCTGGCTGATGTTCTCTGGAACACAGACAGAGAGAGAGAGAGATGGTATTTATTTACTGCAAGGGGCCATCAAACATTTTCATGTTGAAGACCCCAAGTTGATATTGTCGCCGTCGGGCAGAACAGAACTCTTATCTCCATATTTTAACTTTTTCTGTTTTAATAATTCTTTGTAAATAATTTACAAAAAAATATTATTATTATTTTATTTAATTATCAACACCCAACTTGATCATAGTACCGCGTCACACAAAAGTAGCATTGTCGGGTGGAAACCTTGTCCAAAACCGTTTATAATATTATGCATCATAAAAACAATGATTTAAAATAGTGAAACTAGCTGATCTACATAACGATCTACAGAACGCTTGTGGTGCGAGGCGTTCTGTGCTTGTAGACCTAGAACCCACAATAAAAACACAACAAGTCGCATTGATACCATAATTAGAAGGAAATGCAATGCTGGAAACCTGCAATATACGGCTATTTTCTTTCCAAAAATGTTTATTTGGAATTTGGAAGATTTGGAAAATGGTATGAAGTATACTTTATTTGAACCTTCCAAAATTACCCTTCAACTTATTGTTTATGCCATAATATGCAGGTTTTATAGCAATTGTTAACAAACATTAACTTTATGCCTGTTAATATTAATAGAACATTAACATACAGTATAATCACTGCTCATGGGTGGCTTGGCTCAGGGTAGAGGACAGAACAGCAACTTGCAGTGGGCCTGGTTTTCAAGATAGTCAAGGAAGGGACCAGTGCCCAGCTCTGTCAAACTAATTCAAAAGAGGGAGAAACGCCCAAGGGCGCACCACCAGAGGGAGCTCCACTGATCTCGTTCCCCTCAGATTCGGCCCCATTGCACATAATGGATGAGCCACTGCCTCACTGCCGCAGAACCCCCATCTGAAAATAAGTTGTGCCAGGGACCAACCAACCCTGTGTTAAAATGTTTCAAAGATATTCCAAAATTACGATATTTAATTTTTTTGATAGTAGCAGATCTTCAAGCTCACAATGCACTGCATCGCGGTGCGCTGTGAGCTTTTCAAATAGCCGTCGCAACCCTCGCGAAATCTGACAACACTGCCAGCAAATGCAGCAATGCACGCAAAGGCACATACTGGCACCAAAGTCCGGGACCGGATCACAGACAACCAAAGGCAGGTTGTGAGACAATGGTTACTGCGCATGACCGATGGAGGCGAACAG
>NC_137821.1:28236555-28384055 GCF_963921795.1 Nannobrachium achirus
CACACACACACACACACACACACACACACACACACACACACATGCACCCCTACTCTCAGGTGGTCGGAGGCTGGAAGTCTGTCCTTTATTCTGCTTGCCAGGCTGAAGGACGTCGAATTGTTTTTTCCACCTTGAGCCGGTGACTTCATCCCGCAGTTCATTGCACTGTGAGTGTGTGAGTGATACAACACAATAGAGATATACATAAAAAGGTCCTCGCGGGGTCTAGATGGAAATGCCAGAGTTTCCTTGTAGACAGGACAGGACAGTCACGATGTGATGTGGGCGACCTCTAGTGGCAGATGTGTAGCAGTGTGTGATGAAGGAAGGAACTTTGCATAATTTCGAGCCTATATTCCTATATTCCTATTTTACTGTAGGTTTCAGGTGTTGCTGTGACCAAGAGCAACTTAGAATGAGTGATAAGTTGACATAAATTCCTACCTACATTTATGACTTGATAAACAGCAACAGAGGTGACGGGTCAGAGCTATAACAAATGCAAGAGAGCATTTTCTTGCTTTGTAGCTGACGTCAAAAGCTACAAGAGTCTGACAGCATAAGGACGACCTCACAGTGTCCCTTGCTAAAAGGGTGGAAACAAAAACAAAAATGTGCAGAACCAATCCAAAGTCTTTAGTGTGTGCCATCATATTGGTGGTTTCCAAAGCACGGCTGTTCTTACTTCCGTTCTATAGCAGCTGCCTTGTGTTTAGAAGTCCCCAGACGTATCAGCTTAGTTTGAATTCTCCAATCGCCTGGCAACGCGAGACTGAAACAGGAGCTAAGGTGCCAGGTAGAAAATGTTGTGTTCACCTCATGACAGGAGCATAAGAGTAAATACTGTAAAAAAGGGGTGGTATGGGAGATGGCGTTCAGTGGAGAGAGGAAAGAGGAAAGGAAAACATTAAAGATATGTCGCATTCTATTACAGTTAAGCCTCCCCGGACTGTGTGTGTGCTGCCAACAGTGAGTTGGAGCGCACCTGTTCATTTCTCCGCACACTTTCCAAACCAGTGAACCAGATCACGTGTGCAGAAAGAAGCAGGTGAAGTGGAACATCACACACCTCCCCTAACATAGATGTTTCCCATTCACACACAGACATGTGTTTATAGCAGTGGCTCAGAACCATGTCTGTACCACTGCCCACATGAAAATCTCAAAGGCGAATGGCTGCTCTGTTAAAGACGGGGTGAAATGAAAAATATGTTTTTCACACTTTTAGAGCATAGCTGTAGTGATAATGTGGCCATACCTAACAGTAGATGGCAAAATATGTGTTTGTTTATAACAAGACAAGACAATTACAGCCCTAAGTACAGCCCCTAAATAAAAATGTAATGTGTGATGACGTACGTTAACTCTCCTTAATAATTCCTGATGTCAGAATTTTTGAGCGGTGCAAACCGCTCCTATATTTCACTTTCGGTTTATCTAGTTAAAACATATTAGCACGGGACGATTCTTTCATTCTTCATCGATTGGCTAGTTGAGTAACTAAACATTAGAATCGACCAATCAGAAACCGTTCTACTGATGACGACATGTGCTAGCCAAACAGAACAGACCAATCAAATGCTGTGTTGTTCATGTTAATTTAGATCTGTCTTGGCCATTACACTTGCACTTGAGACCGGTTTAAAGTTCATGAAAGGTCCAGGCATAATGGCCAGGTTGTTTCATATCCTGGACCTCTCCTAAACCTTAAACTAACAGATTGAACACCACACAGGATTCGAAACAGCAACCACGCTACATTACCCTTGCAGGCTATGATTACTGTTTTGAATCCTGTGTGTTGTTCAATCTGCCAGTTTAAAGTTTAGGAAAGATTTGTGCCGGTTTAAAGTTCGGGAAAGGTCCTTCCATCTTTCTGTCTGTCTGATCCCCTCTCCGTTCTGCCCTCTGTCTGTTTTGTTTGAACTTCTGGTCTGGACTGCATATTATTTTTCTCTTCTATTCACTCTTTGACTGCCACCAAGCTGTTAATGCCAGGCTGTTTGTCTGACCTCCTGTCTGTTCTCCCTCTGTCTCCCTCTTGCTTTACTCCTGATGGTGTAACCGACATAAAAAGTCTGACCAACCGCATATCCTGGAACTTTCTGGCGCAAATCTACGACCACCCAAGATTCAAGACAGCGACCACGCTACATTAAACCCTGTAGTCTATGGTTGCTGTTTCGAATCCTGGTTGGTGTTCGTTTTGAGCTGGTGTAAAGGTCAGGACACACGAAAACCTTATATAGTCTGAACAGACCTCCAGACTGACATCATACACAACAAAAAGAATATTGCCATGCATGCCTATCAACACTGATTCGCGCAGGCGCCCTTGCAGGAATTAGTTTGCACCGCTCACTTCTACAAGCCCACACCGCGTTGCCATGTGAAACGTTGTGAGCTTGTAGAACGGGTATTTCCACTATCATTTGGTTATGTATTATATCTGCCATGTGCAACTTCAAAGCCTACAAGCCAAACAGAAATGTAATTGTCAACGATGAAAACACAATTAAATCGTCAATTAATCAGCCGGTGGTCTGCGGGGGGCCACGGTGGTGATCGCGGCCCGGGCCTCAAATCTGTAGACGCAAACGGCCCGTTTTCATTCCTCTTCCGTTTGTAACTTCCTAAAGTATCGCATTGATGTGTATAGGCTATGAATGTCAACATTACATGTATGAATTCAATCATTCACAGATAGTAGGCTAGGCGGCTAGGCTGCTTGAATCAATCTCACAGTGAGATCTCAGTGTGTTCATTCCCTCATCACGTTGGAAGCCATTGACACACACACACACACACACACACACACACACACACACACACACACACACACACACACACACACACACACACACACACACACACACACACACACACCTACTTTTGTTATATTATTCTCTTTCTCTTATTTGCTGTGAATTGAACAACTTGATTGAAAAGGAAAGAACTTGTAAAAAAAACTAGACCAGGTCAACCTGGTTGTGCCAGACCCCCTGTCTGTCATCATCATTTATGACATCATGCCTTTTATAGGCATGTCATCATCATGTCATCATCATATATACCCTTTATATAGAAAACCCGGACAGACATTTGCTTATGTAGGCCTACCCATTTCATGGGTCTGGCAAAGAAAGAAAGAAAAAATAGAAACTTTCTTTTTTGAAGAAAAATACTGTAAATACAACATTGAAGTCACTGAAGTCAATGCCAAAAAGATCAAGTGATTTTTCAGCCTGATACAGTAACATTAACTAAAAGCGTTTTTTTTTTTTTTTTCAAAGGAGTAGTTCACCCCCCAAACGACTTTTTTTCTATTGATTACTCATGCCATGGAGAGTAGAGTTCAATAATATTTTTGGGTTTTTGTCCAAAAGACAAGACAAAAATTTGAGAATCTCCTCTTTCATTCTGTGTGATATTGTCATCAGAATACTAAATGCTGAGTGTGTCTTCGAAGTTGGTCAAAAGTTTGGCAAGACCACAGCACAGACAGAAATAAGCCATGGCAACAAATGTGTTAATTGCCCAGACCTACAGTAAGTGAAGTGAGTTGGCCTGGTCTTCACACCACAGTTGTGTTCTAGTTTGTCTACAAACCTAATAATTGTGGGCTTGCCTGAAAGCGGAGAACACTGTTATCTTCATTATTTATATAATGAGTTCCGTCACAGACAGTACAAAGGCAGGACCATTAGCCAATGAGGTGCAATTCAGGTGCGGAAAAACATCTGGGAGTGGTGTTAGCTGGAGTATTGGTTGAGCTTCACATGACAGTTCGCACGCTGCAGAATATAGTCACGAGCGAGCCCACACTGTTTCGTAGGAACAGTATTTCTACTTGTGTAAATGTAATTTACAAATTGCATCCAGTCTATTGGCATTCATGGGTAACCGTGCCAGTTCCCACCTGATGTTGTGTGGGAGTCCAGACTGCTCCAGACCAAACCACTTAACCGCTAGCTTGCATAGCGTCTTCAGAGGTCTGCGGATGTGCTGTGGGTCTGAGCGTCCTATAATCACCAGACAATCTCGTACCACCATCCGACAGCATATCCATGTCATCTGAGACGGGTTTTTGTGGTTGAGCTCAACCTTCTTCCAGGAGAAGGTCTCTGGAGTGTATTTCCACAGATAATTCATCCAAGTATCCCATATGTCACCACCACATATATACAGCTCTCCATCAAAGGCAAAGGCTGTATGACACCTGTTTCCTTCTGGACTAATTGGTGCATGAGACATCTTGAACAGCCAGTTGTTGGTCTCTGTGTCAAACGCACTGATGTTGTTGTAGTCTCCTCCAAATACAAACATCTTTGTCCCAATGATGGTGGTAGAGTGATCTGGCAAAGCAGGTGGTGTAATGCCAGTGCTGTTAACTGAAGACCAGACCATTGTGGTGGAGTCCAACTTGTAGATCTCATTAGTGCAATAAGTGCGATGCTTTTTGTATCCTCCAAAGATATACATGATCTTCCCCAAGACACAGGCGGAGTGGTGATTCCTCCCCCTTGGAACGGTCCCAGAAACCCTGGGCTTATGCCATGTGTGGGTGTCGACGTCAAAGGCATAAAGCACATTGCAGCACTCCTCAGACTCGCACTTACACCCACCCCAGATGTAGGCGACATCTTCAATCAGCACAGCTGTGTGCATCCAGCGAGCGGAGGGAACCTCATCCCTTCCTCTTCCAGTCACGGGGGGCAACGCCACCCAGCGCAAAGTCACTGTGTTGAACACGGACACCTCCATCTGGTCCTCAGATTGCCTGCGGGGCGTTCCAAAGTGGTACACCTTGCCCCCAAAGACAACAGCAACATACCTGCCTCTCATTGATCCTTTTTCAAGGTGAACGGCCCATCTAAGCATCCTTCCCTCTTTCTTACTGTCTTTCTTTATTTGTTTCATTCTTTCTTTCTTTCCCTCTTTGAATGTGTACTTCTTATATAAGCTGCTCTTACGTCACCCGACTAAAGCCCCATAATTTTTTCCTTTTCTCAGCTTTTTTAGAAATACATCCGGGGATAGCCTGGGCCTTGGCTCTGAGGCACATAAGCAGCTTGTGCATTGCGGGTTCGAGAACCGTTCCCCACTGTCTTCACTACATGTCTCTCCATGTCGCTCTCCCCATTTCCTGTCTATCTCCACTTTCAATAAAGGCAGAAAAAGCCCCCATCAAAAATATAACATTAATAATAATCACAGAGCAGTGGCCAAGACATGGCGCGACCTCGCCTCCCTGAGGCGTCTTACTAGTGAGTTAATTACTTCTTCTGTCGCGTATCTATTTATGTTTACACCCATAGCCATTCAGGGACCAGCATTCATGGTGATGTCAGCATCAACAGCCAATGAGGGACCAGCATCCTTGGTGACCTCACCATCAACAAGTGTGACCTGATATAAATAACAAGGCACGCTCTGCTGGTGCACAAGTAGGCCATACATGGCCACGAGTGCACAAGGAGCAAGTTTGCACCTCGACAAGAGTGCAGTCTACTTACATCAAGCGCCCCGCGCTAGCCAATCACGCAAAGCTTGTCCAATGGGAACCTGCAGGTACAGCAAACTTTGAGCCGTTTGTGCAAAGATGTAGGCCTTATCTAGGCCAGATGTAGGCTACGCTTTAGTTTAGTTTAGTCCTGAACAAGTTATTTTCCCCACCAGTTTGGGAACCGGATGTCGGAGCTTAGCTCCTGTTCTCAGGAGCACCACTCCAAAAATACGAGTTAACTTGTCCACAGACGAGTTAACTGTTGCCATGGTTACCAGCTAAACAGGTGCTGTGGTAGCGGGCTGGTGAGCGAAAACACTACATATCCCATCACGCAACTCGGCCGCCAGCATCATGGAGTGTCTATTCTCCATAGGCTCCAGTTCATGCTGATGCAAAGAAACAGCTTCATCTCGGAATCTAGTCCAAATATCAAGTCCAGTTAAGTGAAAAGTACCTTTTCTTTGATGATGGCTGGCCAGATTGCTTTCACTTTCGGTTTATCTAGTTAAAACATATTAGCACGGGACGATTCTTTCATTCTTCATCGATTGGCTAGTTGAGTAATTTAACATTAGAATCGACCAATCAGAAACCGTTCTACTCATGACGACATGTGTTAGCCAAACAGAACAGACCAATCAAATGCTGTGTTGTTCATGTTAATTTAGATCTGTCTTGGCCATTACACTTGCACTTGAGACCGGTTTAAAGTTCATGAAAGGTCCAGGCGTAATGGCCAGGTTGTTTCATATCCTGGACCTCTCCTAAACCTTAAACTAACAGATTGAACACCACACAGGATTCGAAACAGCAACCACGCTACATTACCCTTGCAGGCTATGATTACTGTTTCGAATCCTGTGTGTTGTTCAATCTGCCAGTTTAAAGTTTAGGAAAGATTTGTGCCGGTTTAAAGTTCAGGAAAGGTCCTTCCATCTTTCTGTCTGTCTGATCCCCTCTCCATTCTGCCCTCTGTCTGTTTTGTTTGAGCTTCTGGTCTGGACTGCATATTATTTTTCTCTTCTATTCACTCTTTGACTGCCACCAAGCTGGTAATGGCCAGGCTGTTTGTCTGACCTCCTGTCTGTTCTCCCTCTGTCTCCCTCTTGCTTTATAACCCACAAGAAGCTCTATTTGGCTCTATCTGTTTTCAGACAGCAACATTTAAGAGTTTCTCCTGCATCTCGGCTACTCCAAATGGAGTTTCTGGTGACACATAAATGTGCACATGAATGTGCACGATAAATTGTTATTTGGTCTGGTCAAGGATACTAACAAACCTGGCTGGTTTGTTGCGCATAATATACTCCTGATGGTGTAACCGACATAAAAAGTCTGACCAACCACATATCCTGGAACTTTCTGGCGCAAATCGACCCCCACCCAGGTTTCAAGACAGCGACCACGCTACATTAAACCCTGTAGTCTATGGTTGCTGTTTCGAATCCTGGTTGGTGAATTAGTTTGCACCGCTCACTTCGCACGGGTGCGATTTTTTTTTTGATTTGATTTGAAAATTTTATTGGAGGATTAAACACTTGAGATGCAGCATCTCGTCTTCCAGAGTGTCCTCAATGACTGACAGGTGCCTGTGTCAATCAGTTTAGTCAACTTCAATTACTTCAACTTCAGCTACTCCCCGCGAGCCGCTGGTTCGCGTGGCTACCCCCTTCCCCCGCCTCCCTTCCCCGCACAGCGGAGCCAGTATGTTGCGCTGGCTTATCTCCGGTCCAGCCAATCACAAGCCACGGCCGACATCTCATCTCCTATGAACACAAAATTGTTTCCGTAGCCACTGCCTTGTTAGTCTATGGGAGCGATGCTGTGAGACTCAGCGTCGTTCGTCAGCCCACCCGTCTTTACATATTAATGTCTGCCTACTTTTTGACCGCCAAATCACATTCCTCCCAGCGCTATGTCCCTCCTTCCTGGACCGTTTCACTAGGAAATGCGTCACCATAAGGAAGTGGAGCAAGTGGAAAACGGGTGGGCTGTTTGCATTTTAAGTGCATTTTTATTTTAATGATAGTTCAATATATTATGTCTCCATAACATAACATGAAATGACTTATTTCGTCTTGGACCACTGATCCAAGCCGAAATAAGTCATTTCTGTGGAAAATAATTTTGTCTTTACATTGTTTTTTAAATATCGTGAACCTTGAATCGTGATTCGAATCGTATCGTGAGTTGCGTGAATCATGACACGCCTAATGCAAGTGTATTGTTTTGTGAATTCTTTGGGGACACACTTAATAATCCTCAAGGCCCACCAGAGGGCCCCGGCCCACAGGATTGGTAATGGCTGATTTAAAGAGACATGGAAGTTGAACTCACTCCAACTGTATCCGAACTCATCCTCCACCTCCTCCTGCTCCTCCTCCTCCTCCACCGCCGCCACCGCGTCCTCCTCCACCTCCTGGGTGGGAGTGGGTCTGTCTGGGATCTGCGTCAGGGTGTCCGTGTCCGTCTCTCCCACATGGGGCACCACGGGGAGGGACAGCAGGAGAGGCCCCGACGGGGACACCTTCCCAGCTTCCCGTCTCCCAGCCTGTATCCCCATCGATGGAGGTCAGAAAGACATGCAGTCAGTCAATCAATCAGTCAATCAATCAATCAATCAATCAATCAATCAATCAATCAATCACTCAGTCAATCAATCGGTCAGCTTTATTTGCTTAGACCAGAGATTCTCAATTGGGGGTCCTTGTTTAATTTCAAGGACCCCCATAACTTTGTGTTATGGCTGTCCTAATAAGTCCCTAATATATCCTTATATCCTGATACATCCCTAAATAGTGTGGTTGCTCTAACAGGGCAATCAGACTATATGTACGGCTATCTTTCTTTCCACCTTTCCGGATAAACGTTATTTTGCCCCGTTACTCCTCCCACAGTTTTGGTGTCACGCACCTGTCTATATATGAGCCATATATCAAATCGACCGACTTCATCTGGAATTGTCTGCTTGCATTTTGCTAAGTGATACGTTATATAGCTTGATTTATATTAATTTATTATGAATTCATTTCTCCATTGACTTGAATGAAAAAATGAAAAAATTCAACTTTTCCCAAATATAGAGATGACTGACATCATAGATGTCTGACATCATAGACCACATGAGACTGACACAATATGTCCATATATGGGCATTGCAAGATATGGGCTTAATATTGATGACATCAGAGATCTCCATATATGGGCATAAAGGGGACAAGGACGGAATTCATTTGCAAGCGTGACTTGCGTCACAGCAACCACACTTGCAATTTCCCGGAATTGCAATATATCCCTATGTCCTAATAAATTAGGTCACTGGTCCCTATAGTGTCCTAATATCCACATAAAACATCCATATGTCCCCAATATGTTCCGATGTGAGGCACCGCCACCATCATACTGTGTTTGAAACTGTGTTGACTGTAAAAAAAAAAAAGAGTCTCACATTCATTAAATCACATACCCGTTGCCCATCATAGATTCAAACACTTACCTTACAGACAAGAGTAACTAAAACAAGCCTTTTGATTTAGTTTATATCATCGTTTTGGTCTCACATCAGAAAGTCATTTTGTTCCAAAGCCAAGAAATGAAAGGCTGGCCATCATGTGCCACTTGATTAAATATTAATTCTCGTATGCTTTGATGACAAAATGAGTGGGGGGGGAAACAAACATAAAAGCCCACTTGTAGTTAATTGATGTTGAACGTCGAAGCCACAAGCACACAAACAAGAGAGTTCAGACCAGTGGGAGAGGTGTTAGGAGGACATTGTGTATGCAAGAGTGTAATGCTGGAATATATTCAGCCCATCGTCTCTGTCGGGTGGAAACCTCATATGTCCAAATTCCATAATAGAAAAAGTAGCAGATCGACAAGCTCAGCACGAGACACTTAGGGCCGCTCTACTATGATCAAGTGTGGTGTTAATTTATGAAAAAACACAAGTTAAAATATGGAGATAAGAGGTTTCTGCCCAACAGTAACGATAGACAAACTACACTATAGCACTGGTTCTCAATGTCGGGTCTTATGGGGCTGTAACTGTGACAGTGTACAAATGGAACCAAATGAACACTGACGACATTACAGTGTCGATTGAGGTTCCAGTATACTGTAGTTTAGTGATTCTCAAACCTTTTTATTTTCAAGGACCCAAGGATATGGATATTTGATAGGGTTCTTTTTTTTGTTGCTCTGTGACCCCCCAATCTACACTGTAAAAACCTCAGCGTCTTGTTTAACTCTGAGGGTTAAAGGGCAACTCCGCACTAAATAACATCTAGGCTCATTTTCCTACTTATATTGATCCCAAACGACCATGGGCCTATAAGGCAGAAATGCACCTGTCGTACAGTTTTCCCGGCAGACCCCAGCGGCCCTCATAACATAGAGTGCCCATAAGCCTATTGCTATTGAAGCTTTTTTTTTTTTTTTTTTTTTTTCATGAATCTGTTATGAGTTGTTATTGTACACACATCCATGCCACGGTGTGACATGGTTGTCCATATTGGGATCAATATAATTAGGAAAATTTGCCTATATGTTAATTAGTGCAGAGTTGTCCTTTAGAAATTGGAACCAGGTACAGAGAAACAGTGCTACTATGCATTTATATTCCATTGAGCATAATTTCACATGGCGGCCATTTTTGCTCTCACGTCATTCTCAGAGTCTGGTGGGGTGTTTATGATGACGCACGAGCAACATGGACGTGAATATGGTCAATACAGGCATACACTGACATGGACAGTGGAAGGCATGAGGAGGACAACACAGAGACCCACAAACCTTAAACGGTGTAGGGGTGAAAGGGTTAGTTGGGGACAGGCGAAGAAATAATCTACAGTGACTGTCACCCTCCTACGGACAAACGACAAACAGTTTTGTAACAACACAGTTACCACTTTACTTCACTCAAATCATTGCCATGAACGACTTAATCGTGTTTCTTACGTTGCGAATACAAAATCAAGTTTTTTAGCCTACATAAACAAAAGTCGCATAGGACAGATATGACTAATAACATCATTAGTTACTTTATACTTAAAAAAAAAGTAATCATTAACAGTGGAATAGCAGATGTACACGCTTGAGCTTGTAGATCTGCTATTTTCTTATTTTATTTTTGATATAATTATTTTTAAATATACAAACATTTTGAACATGGAAATGATTATGATGATTATGACGATTACGTGAAAAACATATTGCCATTATCTCAAATAACTAACTGCAATTAGACGATTATGTAATCATTTTGACAGGTCTTGTTACCACAGTAACTATTTCAATAAATGCATACATGTGACCATAATCTTCTTACAATAATTATGTTCAAATAATGTCATTTTGAAAATACAATATCTCTGAGGAATGATGACGTACAGTATAATGTAAGCCTTACACAGTCACTCCCTCCATTTGAAGAGGCCTTTTTTGCGAGGCGATGCTTAGTTCGGACAACACCACTTAGTTTCATGATAACAACAGGTGTGTTGCGTTAAAAGAACCCACATCTGGTGTAGCGAGCGCGAGTCTAAACAGTAACAGCAGCATATCTCTGTGATCTTAAGCTACCGCACATTGGGACAAATACCCCCCCCAGCAACGCATTGTTTGTGCCAACGCGGACAGGCAAGTGCCTTTGGTGTCACAAGGCCACCACAGAAAGACACAGCGAGAGTGTTTTCCCCGAGGCTAGTCCAGAGCATTGAACAATGACAAAACAAAACGAGGCCTTCAATCTGTAAACACCACTTTTGCTCACACACAGAGCAGAACACCACTTTTGCTCACACACAGAGCAGAGCATCTGTGTGTCTTTATTATTATTATTTTTTTGATTGCGGTAATAAATCACTCTTTACAGACGGTATGGCGTTATCGCGGTATCTCCTCCCCAAATTGTTTGAATGAAATTATTTTGTACTTTTAGTAAGTAAATTAAATGAAAAACTATTTAAAAAAGTAATAATAATAATAATAATAATAATCGTGGTTATAAACTTGATACAGCGGTATGCATTACACAACGGCGGCATGGCGGTATTGCGGTTATTGTACCCAGCCCATGTACAGTATACTATTTGCTGTACTTACAGTATCTCAGTTGAAATTATTCTCCCTTCATATTCTTTAGAGGTTCTTTTTCTTTTCTTTTGTAGGTTTTATATTTACTTGCCCTGTATTTATTATATCACATACCCAGTCCTGTACATTGTCTAACCTTTAACCATTGTTACAGTATGTTATTGTTAATGTTAGCACAGTCTGCTGAGCAGCACGTAACACCAAAGTTTTTGCTGCTTATACTTGTATGATTGAGTGACAAATACATCTTGAACGGATGCTTCTGCGGGGAGCGACGTGCATTTTAAAGGCCGCAAGAAAAGCACAGCTCTCTGTCTGGATAAGTAAACAAGTAATTAAGTAAGTATAGGCTGATGGATGTTAATTGGAAAATACCAACCTTGTCCTTAGTGTCCCTGGCTGTGGCTGACGCTCTGTCCTCACCGGAGTCCGCTGGGGACGTCTGCTGTGCACAAATGGGACATAAACTTCAAAACTGTACAGGAGCGTAGCATAATAGTTAATGTACAGTATTGGATAATACATGCAATGTCCTATCAGTCACATTGTCCGACTGCAGAGGGACTTCATTTAATGTCTGACAGCAAATAGAGCAAAAATAACTATTCTACCACGTTTTGTGGTCACATGTTCAAATGCTGGAATCGGATTGGCTTAAAACAGTGGTAAATCAGTCAACAACCTTGAGTTGGCTCATGGACCCCGCCCACTGTTGTGTTGCAGTGATTGTAACTAAATAACCTTGCAAGTTACAACTGTGTTTTCTTTCATTTATATAGTAGAAGTGGTAGAAAAGCAATTTACCATTCGAGGGTCGTGGGTTGTTGGCTGATTTACCACTGTTTCAGGGTTGTTTGGCACTCGGCTTGCCTCGTGCCACAACCCTGTCATTTTCATGTAAATGAAAAGCATAATGACCACGAAAACAATCAATGACATGTGTATTGATATTGACCGCTTCCAAGCTGGCATCTCTAATTTGGGCATATCATCATATTTGTACGGTGAAAAATAAATATGGCTGGTGATTAAGACGTTTTTTAGCAAAAGTTGCTATAAAACCATTGAGAATAACCTTCATTTGTTTTCTTTTGTCGGGGAAAAAGTAGCTTCAACACCTTCATAACGTCGCTGTCAGCAAGAAACCGTGTATGTCCATATGTCAACGTTTGTGTTTGTTTTGATACAAGTTTTGTAGATCGGCTATTTTCACAATTTTGTAAGGATTTGGAAAGTCAGTATTTAACCAATGAAAACTATTAACAAGAGCTTGTGGCTATTATTAATGATAACTAGATCCAATGGAACACAGGTTTTTTTTCCCCCATTTCCCTAAAGCAGTGGTTCTCAACCTGTGGGCCGGGACCCCCAGGGGGGGTCCCCAAATTATTTTAGGGGGTCCCCAGGTGATTATTTTAATGTGCAACATTGTTTTCTCACTCAACAGTAAACAAACCAACATGAAGTTCAAGTGTATATAGAGAGTATCTGCACAGTTCTAAAGTGACAATTTAAGGACTTTTTAATAGCTCTAAAAGGACAACTTAAACATTGGCCAAATTGTCAAATATCAGAGGCAGAAATCTTGAAAATAGCCGATCTACATGCTCACAACGCCTCGCAACGCGAGGCGTTGTGAGCATGTAGATCGGCTATTTTCACAATAGAACCATGTTATACAAAATGTAATGCCTCAACTCTTAGTGCTCGTCAGGGTGGGGGGGGGTTAGAATATGATTATTTTGGGGGTCGCGGCCTGAAAAGGTTGAGAACCACTGCCCTAAAGAATATGACAGTTTGTTTGGGACATACAAGGTTTCCGGGCCCGACAGCGGCGATAAGCGATGAGTGCTGGTTGAGTCCGTGGCTGGCATCATGACCACACTATGGATCGCCCCTGGACAGTTCAGCCAAAACGGGCTGCTCATCAGCACGGTTCCACTCAGGCTTGAAGCGCTTGTCCCATATGAACAGGCTCAAAATGTTCTGCCAGGCTGCCAGCAGAAACTTTGGCAATTGGCTTTGTGGAAGAAAGATCCTCACATAAAAGCATTTTTCTTCAGACTCGTTCCAATCCCTCTTCTTTAAATTGGCAGAGAAAGACTTAGGAGCGAGCTTTTTTAGCGGGGCAACTGGGAAATATGGGCTTTTTCAGACACAAGGGAGAGAGGAGGACTTTTTTTGGAAAGCCTTTTACGAAAGATGATATGATTTGCTTGGTATAACACAGGCATACTGTATGCATGCACAGAGAGTAGAGTTAGACATAATGGGGAGCTACACAAACGCACGCACGCAAGCGCACACACACACGCACACACACACACACACACACACAACAGCAGTTATTGTGCCACACAGCTAGGGAGCCTATCTGTCACTGGAAGAAGATGTAGCGAGTGCCAGAAAGTTTAGACGGTGGAAGGGAAGGAGTTCTTTAACTAAAGTTGCCCCGATGCAGTTAACTCCTCCCTGTTGGTACTCACTGAAAACTAAAAAAACAAACACAATCTTTGCCAATAGTGCTTGAGCCCACACAAACAAACCACTGTCTATATATACTGTACCCTCCCTTTGCTTTCTTGTACACTCACTCAAAGGACAGATCAATGGATTGCAAACACAACACAGAAGGAAAGCACAAAGGAAAGCATGTCAAGAATAAACACACACACACACACACACACAGGGACACACAAAGACAGTGCTGCGCTCTAACCTGGGGCTGGGCGGGTACTAAGCAGGTTTGATTAGTGCGGTGGAGGGTCAGTCCGGGGCGGCTATTTAGCTGCGGAAAAGGCAGGGGCGTTTTCTAAAAGCAAGACAGGTTGAAGGATATTTAACATGATGGCAGAGCACTTCTGATGAAATTGAATTGGGGACCCGGCGGGAGAAAAAAAAAGAAAAAAAAAAGAGAAACGGAGGACAGAAACACTTTGGTGTATTATTCAATGCGGCAGCCATTAAAAGCGAGCCGTTATCCTCGAGCATAGCCCATTTCTCTGCGGCGCTGCACAAAAATAAACCCCAAAAGATGTATAATATACATATAAAAAATAGTCAAGCCTCCTTCTGCGGAATAGTTTAAACAAAATGGATTAGAGAGTCCTCCGGGCTATCGCCAGATTATTCACTGCTTACAAGAAAAAGACTGGGAACACTTTAAAGGCAACACGGAGGATGTGTTATTATACTCTCTAGGTGGCCCCCAGTGGCTATATTTAAGAAAGGCATTACCGGCCTGCCTGTAGCAGCGGCTGCAGGAATTATCTAATCAAAATAGTGTTTTCCATTAACCTCTTAAAAGTCAATTTTGTTATGATGAAAAGGCTGAAAAATCTGCGTATTATCAGAGGTATATCGGAAGCCGTCCGTGTGGGGGGGGAAACAAGAGAAGATATTTAGCAGCGGTAGAAAGTTACTAAGTACATTTATTCAAGTTGTGAGCTTGTAGATCAGCTATTTTCCAAAAGATTTGACAAAGTCGAGTACTTTCAATTTGGTTCTTTAAGTATATTTAAGTCATTTTGACTATAAACAGGACTTTTACATCTTTATGCTACTTTTACTTAAGTAAAACAATCTGAGGAGGTTTTCTACCATGCACTGGCTATTATAGAGAGAGTAAGAAAGGGTGGGGGTTGGGGTGTGGGTGGGGGTACAGCTGGATGGCCTCAGGCATACAGGAGAGATTGAGTGTGATAGATAGCCGATCAGATCAAGAGATGGGGTGGGGGTGGGGGCAGAAAGAGAAAGAAGGATTACCTGGCGGTTGCGATGTGGCATGCGTGCTAAAGCGTTGCTGTATTTCTCTACAACAACGGGTGATGTGGCTGGACTATATATTGACTCGGGCTGAGGGAGACGGCGGGCGCATGGGAACAGAGATGGAGGCTTGGTTTGGTTAATGGGAAAGGTTGGAAGGGCTAAAAGCAATGTTTGGGAGTATCTCACGACTCACGGCTGTCATAAAGCATAAGAGAAGCCTCGACTACCATGCGGAGACGCAGAGGTGGGAAGGAATTACAGTACATTTATTCAGGGACGTGCTGGGCCCCTGATTCAGCCCGGGAAAAAGAGTTGCAGAGGCCCTCATTGCGTGCTATAGAGAGAGAGAGATCTCTCTCTATAGCGCTGCTGCTACTCAAAGATTTGCCATTTCAGATCATGACAAGTGACAACTTGCCAGTGGGCCCATTACATGAGTTATATTTCGTTGTGGTCGGGTGGAAACCGTCCAAAACCGTTTGTTTCGTTTTTATCATTTTAAAAATTATTTAAACTAGTGAAAACAGCCGATCTACAAGAACACAACGCCTCGCATCGCGAGGCGTTGTGTGCTTGTAGATCTGCTGTTTTCACTACTTTTGTGCGACGGCCTTGCATGATGAAGCAGGGCTTTGCTTTGTGAAAACATTTTCAAATTTGAAACTTGGAGATACAAAGTTTCGGCCCGACAGTGACGATTTACTTTGTTGGCCGCCCAGCCCCCAAAATGGAACGAAGGCCGACATTTTATTTTTAATTTTTTCCTAATGGCCGGCCTGGACCGGCCAGGAATGAACCGGACGTTTTTCCCAATGGCCAGCACGTCCCTGACATTTACAGCACTTTGAGTAGCTTTTGGGTTTCCTTGAGTATTTTCTAAATTTCGATACTTTATACTTCTACTCTGGTACATCTCTCAAAGGCAAATGTTTTTATATGAAAAAACTATTTTATACTTCAGCTAAAAAAAAGTCACACATTTTGAAATATCTTAACTCAGTCGGTGCCATATTTAAAGTGGGATGACCTCTTATATTGCCGGTTCGCCAACAAAGGGTTAAAAAAATAGTGTGCACGCTGGTGCACACATTCGTGCACATATCATGCACTATGCATGTGCATGCTTTTCACAGCTTTCAAACAAAAAAATCCGCTTGGAAATCCGTTCAGGCATTCAGGAGAAAGGAGCCCTTATGTTTTCTTCAAATGTAAAGAAACATGGCTGCCATGTTTGAAAGATGGGGTTGGTATTGGGGTTAAACATGCAATTTCGCGATCGCGATCATGCCTAGTACACTGTTGGAGGTCCAAATTTTTTTTTTTTTTAAAAGACGTTCAGAAGACGTCTGGCAGGGAGGTCCATAGTGAAAAAGACGTTTTAAAGACGTTTTTATTATAGAAACATCTTTTTTGGCAGGGTATGAGTTAAAGAAAAGAGTGGAGAAAAAAAGAGTGGAGACTGGTGGAGATAATACCACAGCTGGGCCAGTAGCAGCAGTCCCTGCAGTGGAGCTACAGTATGCACTTTGAACTTTCAAACTGGATTCTCTGCACTTTCAAATAACAACAGATACGATATGCAGGCACAGAGGTGATTTTCAGCGAGGGCTGCACCGAGGCAGAGGCTGCCCACATGCCAAAGAAAATAAATGTTATCGCATTCCTTACCAGGTATAGAATCTGATCCAGCTCTAGCGACTGCGCTTAAGTAGCTGCCCTTCAAAGGCAATAAACCTCTCTCACTGCAGCTTTGGCCGCTGTGGAAAGAGTCTGTTTCTTCTGTTTTGTATTTAATATATATTCTTTTTATTATTCATGTTCGAAATAAACTCATTCAGTCTTTCAAAATTGCTCACTTTCCTCATTTCAAATCTGTGTTTTGCATAATGCTTTTATATTGTATGCACCAAAATGCGAGGTTAAATTGGATGAAAATAAATAAATAAATAAAGGAAAACATTTAATAACACTCCACATATACAGACATTGATATAGTGAGTGACACAATAACACAGATTACTGTACTTACCAGTGGTGTAATGACACAATTCAAGTATTAAGTGGTCAAATGTGTTTGTATTGTACATGTTGCTGTTAATTATAAGGCCATTTGCTCTTTTTATTGTGTGGGAAAAATACCTTTCTATGCATAACACACAAGTGTTAATACTGGAATAAAGCCATCACGCTTCAGTCCCCTACAGCAATGGTTCTCAAAGTAGATTCTGGGTTCCTATAGGGCAGGGGTCTTCAACAGGGGGTCCGCGACCCCTAGGGGGTCCGCGGAGGTACTGCAGGGGGTCCGCGAAATTATTGCTAAAAAAAAAAAGATTCCAAAAAATGTTTTTTTTTTTTGTTTTTTTTTACATCATGTTAAAAAATAAATCATGATTCTATCCATTTTGAATAGCTTAATACATGATTACTATGCAATTGACAGATTGTTGATATTATTGACATTGGTTCTCAGTTAATAAGTAGTACGTTTAGAAATGGTAGTGGTACGGCCCACCCTGCTCGCTGTAACTTGTACATGTTTAAAATAAAAAATATGTCGTAGCCCCGACCCCCCCCCCCCCCCCCCCCCCCCCCACCCTACGAGGTGGTAGGGGGTCCCTGCTCCATCTCCCCATCAGTTTGGGGGTCCCCGGCCTGAAAACGTTGAAGACCCCTGCTATAGGGGGTTAAAAATGTACCCTTACAGTACAAGACCTTTACAGTACAAGTCTGTAACTCTGACAGTGTACAAATGGAACGGTCCCATTTGTTCACTGTCAGAGTTAAGAGGATACCTTGACATTTAAAGGTTTGGGAACCACTGCCCTACAGAATTGTTACCTACCCTGGGTCTGTGGATAATACTCTGGACCAAGAAAGAGACCGGGTTGCCTGCCCTACGGATGGCCTCCACAGCCTCTTCATGACTGGCATCTCTCAGGTCCACTCCGTCCACCTTGTTTAAATGACAAGAAGAAGAAGAAGATGATGACAGTACATCAAAAGTTTACAATATCTTACTTATGTACTGTAGCTTGTCCTCCAAACGTATATACCAGTAAGACTCCCTAAGGGTGAGAAGCGCTCAAACAACAGTGACTGACACAATACGTCCATATATGGGCATTCCCAGATATGGGATTAATAGTGATGACATCAGGGATCTCCATATATGGGCATAAAAGGGACAAGGACGGATATGGTCGCAATGGATGATGCTTATGGGTGCTTATGTTGTTTAACATATAAATCTACTACATTGTACTTCTACTACGACTTGTCTTTATCATTCCACACCTGGTGAGGATACTCCTGGTCATAAGATAATCCCCTACACATGTTTATGAACAATTCACTGTTATGGGAATTTAAAATTCATCTTTAAAACAATGCAAGTTGATCTGCATGACGGCAGCATTTTTTACATGATGGTATTGCTACCGGTACTTTTCCTTACGTAAAAAAATAAAAACGTCCTATACAAGTACTTCTGCCAACACTGTGGGTGGGGTACTACTCCAGGGGTGATGATTGAACCCTCACCTCCACTATCCTGTCTCCAGTCTTCAGGGTTCCGTTGCGTCCCGCGGGGCTGTCTTCCAGGACGTGTTTGATGAAGATGCCGCGCATCACCTCTCCGGTGCTCAGCCGGCTGCCCATCCCTCTGCCTCCCACGATGCTGATGCCCAGAGACTTGCCAGCTTCTCTGAACAGCTCAACTCTGAGAGGCAGGGGAGGAGAAAACATCACAATACTGTCTGTGAAGTAGCAGGGCATTCACCAACTATTCCAATATTCGAATATCAAAGTCACTATTCGATGTTGTTCACCGAAGTCGAATATTCGCTTATTTACATTTTTGTATTGTTTTCTCTTTAAAAAATATATAGTTTATAAAGCTTGGCTAAATAGTCATAAAAATGGGTTGTCAATGCCCCTGGTGGATGAATTTGTTAATGCTCTATACCAGGGGTTCTCAAACCTTTTTAGGCTGTGACCCGCAAAATAAACATAATTTGAACTGGGGACCCCCACCCTGACAAGCACTTGGAATTGTAGGTATTACATTTAATGTGACTCGGTTCCACAGATAAATATTGTGAAAATAGCAGATCTACATGATTGCGAGGCGTTGTGAGCATGTAGATCGGCTATTTACACAATGTTTGCCTCTTGCTACTTAATATTTGACAGTTTGGACAGTCCTGTCAAATATTCGACTATTCGAATAATTGAGGTCGAATAATTCGAATACTAAAAATCAGTATTCGTGAATGCCCTACTGTGAAGACCTGGAATTATTTTATACTTTAGCTATTGAAAAATAGCACACATACAGTACAAGCTCACTGTGAGCTTGTTAGATCTGCTATTTTTGAAAAATCTTTGAATATACAGTATCTCTTTAAAAGCATTTGTAACTCAAATATTTGCTTCTGGGGGGGTCCCTGGAACAAAAATATTTTGAGATGGGGTTCCGCAGACAAATACATGTAAATTTGGGGATCCTTGACATGAAAGAGTTTGAGAACCACTGATTTGGAAGAAGTATTTAGAAGACATTTATAGAATCGGGTCAAAAATATTCAAAGACTCTCTGTGCCACGCTGTGAGCTTATATATCTGCTATTTTTTAATAGTTAAATCATAAAATAATGGTTAAAGTAATAATGCTTAATAATGCTTTCCAGGTCTAAATGGGATAAAGCTCTACTCTGAGAAGCAGAGGAGAAAACATCACAACGCCATGTTTACAATGAAGATCTCTACTCTGAGATTCAGATGAAACAACATCACGTTACTGCAATTACAATTACGGCTGCAACAGTGTCCACGTACAGGTAAAGCTGTTTGTTTTTGAGCTGGCAGCGCCTGTCTGCAAGCATTTCTATGGTAAATACCAATCCAAATCCAAAAAGTGCCCTCTCCAGACCATGAATACTATGGTGAAAGAAACGCAAATGCCCTCTTCCCATGCCATACCTGGCAGCATTTAAGAGAATTAAACTCGTCCAAACTCTCATGAACTTGAATGCAGCTTCTTATGTTGAAAGAATTGCCCTCTCTGTTTAGAAATCCATGTCCACATGTCCAGTATTCACTTGATTATACTTGGTTTCAAGTACCGAAAATAGCCGACCTCCAAGCTCACGACGCGTTGTGAGCTTGGAGGTCGGCTATATTCGATATTTCCACCAAAAGGCCCTTTTAGAAATTTCAGCCCCTGCCTCTCTAACATTCTCTGCACGTCCCTGGACACAGTGAACAACGCCGACATGCACTCTCCCTAGGCCTAGAAGACCCCTTCACCAAGATGACCACATTTAATTGAATAAAAACAAGGGAATAAGACAACACCTGAGCAGAACTTTTTTTTAATCTCTTTTCTACAAGAACGTCTTTGATTGCAACGGCTTCACACTTCACTCCACAGCCTCTTGCGAGACAATCCCACAGCTTTCCACCCCCCCCCCCCCCAAAAAGTCCCCCAGCTCTTGAAGCAGAAGCATAGATACTTCATAATCCACGTTCTTGTGTTTCATGCATAAGTACTCACTTCCTAGGTTGGTTCCAGTTGTTATAAGAGGCACTCTCTTCTCCCTCGCCGTCCTCCCGCTCAGGGAGGTCTGGAATGTCTCTGCAACAAGAAATAAGCAGTGGTGGAAAAAGTACCCACATGTTTTACTTAAGTACAAATATCAATACTGCGAAATAGAAGTACTCTGTTACAAGTAAAAAGTCCAGAATTCAAAATGTACTTGAGTAAAAGCATGAACTTGTTTACATCAAAATGTACTTAAAGTACCAAAAGTAAAAGTACAAAATGTTTGAAAATAGCAGATCTACAAGCTCGTAGATCGCCTATTTTCAAATAGCCTAGGTATAAAATAGGACTGAAGTGGTTAATGTATGTTTTATAATATTATAATTTATATCTGAAATGTAACTAGTAACTAAAGCTTTCAAATAAATGTAGCGGAGTAAAAGTACAATATTTGGATCTGAGATGTATGGAGTAGAAAGTATTGGAGAAGGGAAATACTCAAGTAAAGTACAAATAACTCTAAAACTGTACTTAAGTAAAGGTACTTGGTTACTTTACACCACTGGAAATATGAAACACCTCTTCTTTTTTTGTCGAAACGGCCTCGGCTTTGGTCAAAAGGAGCACATTCAAAGGTCTTTCTAATTAAAAATCTTCCGGGCTGACAACGGGTTGTTAAAAAAACGGAAGGTTCTTTAGAGTAGAAGGCAAGCTTCCAATTAAAACTTTACCGGGGACTCGGTGTGAAACCAACATACTTTTCTTAACTTTACACAAATATCTTCAATCTGTTTCAACTAAGAGATTCTTTTTGACTACAGACGCGCGTGGCAGTAGTTCTGTGGGATGCAGGTAACAGCGCGTGTCAAGCCTATTGCGGTCGTATCGTGTTTTTTTTTAAAGGAACTGTAGTGACATACTTTTGGGCTGGGATTTCTCCAGTGAAGGCTTCATCTTTCGCCTGCTCAAGGCTAACTTTGTACTCCTCCAGATACTCTGCTGGGACATAGGTGATGCTGAAAGCAAACACACACGCACACACGCACGCACAAATGCACACATACACACATGCACACCCACGCAAGCATGCACACAGCACACACACACACACAAGTACCAAGTTGAGCCTCAATAATATAATAATTTTAAAAAACTACTACTTGTACCACTAAAACCCAAAGATTTGTCATCATCAGCATCCCCATCATTCCACATTCACACGTTCCACTGGAGTTGGGCCAGGCATGCATGCACGTGAGCATGTATCACCACGAAATGACACAGCATCATTTACCGAGACATTAGTGCCAAAAGGAGGGTGCATTCATTTGAGTCCAACCTTTTTTTCTTTCTCTTTTTTCTCCTTCTTTTCGTTTCTAACAAAAAAAGAGAGTCGCTGTTATACATTTATGGCTGTCTCATTAGCATTCAGAAGCTGTCCTGTTTTTCTCCACCCTATCCAATTTTACTGTGCGCTCAAGATTGCAGCAGAAATGAACTCGAGTCTATTTTGTCGCTGTCGGGAGAAAACCTTGTATGTCCGAAAAAACTTTCCTTTTTATCATTGTATATAAATAAGGAAAATGGGGAACATGACAAATCTAAAAGCTCACAACGCGTCGCATCGCTACACGTTGTGAGCTTGTAGATCAGCAATTTTTACTACTTTTGTGCGATACTCTTGTATGCTCAAGTGGGGCATCGATTTACGAAAAAACCTAAAAAGTTGAAATATGGAGATACAAGGTTTCTCTCCGACAGCAACGATTTCTCAACCAAATGCATTCCGCCTATCAACGGCCCAAGGTGAGATGCCAATGAATTATGTATACACGGCATCTGACTATACAAAACAGATGTGCACCTTGTTCATAAATGTCTGAGCCAATAAAGTTTTCCACCACCGAATGCATCATGAATATCTTTTTCTTTTTTCTTCTTCTTTTTTTTTTAAACATGTCACATAGTTTTGAAGGGCAGAGCAATTCCGTAATTTGTGAGAGCACTTTACTGTTCCAAAATTAAGAATGTAGGTTAGTCAGTGCCAGGGTTTGATTTGTAAAGAAACTAATAAATAAAAAGAGGGTCTTAAACATGTATGTATATACAGTACATGTATGTATGTATGTATGTATGTATGTATGTATGTATGTATGTATGTATGTATGTATGTATGAATGTCTGTATTGTATATTTGTATTGTATATGTTTATCACCCTGTCTAAGTTAAACATTCAAGTCTGTCTTCTGTTAATTCTATTCTTGTTCTTTTCTCTCTCTCTCTTGCCCTCCACTCTCTAGTTTGAGAATCAGAATACTAAGCTGTCTCTGTACTTTTGTGTGTGGTATTTATGTATTTATTTGGTTTATTATTTTGGTGCCAGCATGTTGTCACTGGAAACAAAATTTGATGAAAAACCATTCTTAATTCTCATTTAGGCCTAGAATTATTGAATGCTTTAACCAGTGAAAAATAGCAGATATACAAGCTCACAGCGCGGCACCGACTTATCAAAGTCGGTCCTCCCACCTCCCAACATATTGAACCCAGGTCGGTAGGGCTGTCACAATTATTACATAATCGTCTAATCGTGATTATTTGACATAATCGTCATAATCGTTTCCAGTCAAAAATAGTGGAAATAGCAGATCTACAAGCTCACAACGCGTCGCATCGCGACGCGTTGTGAGCTTGTAGATCGGCTATTTCCACTATCAATGTTCATTTTCAAGTATAAAGTCGTCAAATATGTCCGTAATTTCTTTGTATATTTAGGTTATGTGTCATATCTACCGTGTGCAACTTCAAAGCCTAAAAGCCAAACAGAAATGTAATTGTCAACGACAAAAACACAATTAAATCGTTAATCGCAATTATTTGAGCGATTAATCGTCATGTAAAATGTCATATCGTGACAGCCCTACAGGTCGGTGCAATGGTGCGGCAGGTCTTTTTTCAGCTGGATTTCACATCAGGTTGATTCTGAAGAGCACTCTGATGGTTAAGCATAAACACCACGGCATGCAGACACAGTGGGGAATGTACCGCGGGCAACAGGTGTTTTAGGTGAACGAACCATGGTCATTTTGAACATCAGCACATGCAGCGTCAGACTCAGGAGAAAGGTGCATTCAGAGGAGCGCAAATCTCCGCCAGGAGGCACGCCCTAACACAGCGGCGTCCCGACTTGGAAAAATGGTCAGACATAGCGTTGTTGTCGGGTGAAAACCTTGTATGTCCAAAATCGTTCGTTTTGCATTTATCATTTTAAAAATCATTTAAACTAGTGAAAACAGCCGATCTACAAGCACACAACGCCTCGCACCGCGAGGCGTTGTGTGCTTGTAGATCTGCTGTTTTTACTACCTTTGTGTGACGGCCTTATATGATGAAGCAGGGCTTTACTTTGTGGAAAAAACGTACACATTTGAAACTTGGAGATACAAGGTTTCTGCCCAACAGTGACGATAGTATAGCCTACTATGAATCCCTATTAATGATTTTTTTGTATATTACTATATTATCAAAACAAATCTTTGTGTTTGGCCAATTATCGAGGGCCTACTTGCAATATCCTCCAATAATAATATGTATGCACAACCTGACAGCCACGAAAGCAACAGCACGGCATGTGATTACCAGTTGTACATAGTCTCTACTGTCTTCCTCCAGAGAAGTCACCAAAACATGTTATTTTCAAATCCACCATGCTCATTCAGCAACTCTAAATGTAATGGCAGTGATTTGTATTAGGCTATAATTTTGGTGCAAACTTTACTGAGCGTCAGCACTCTAAAGACTGTAAAAGGGACTAATAGTGAGACTCGAGACAGCCTTTTGACAGCTGTTGACTGTGAGCAGATATAAATACTGTCATTCGGAGTTTTTGGGTGTATGTTGTAACGTTCATAAATGAATATCTTGGTGCTAATCTAACGGAAACTTGTACCGGCTTGCATGTCTGTCATTGGGTTATAAATGAAAGGGAAAAATTAAATACATAGCTGTCTGTCATTGACGGATTTGAAAAATATGCAAGAACTGAAGTCCTGCAAGCGTGCACAACGCTGTTTGGCCCAGTAGTATGTGAGATCACACACACACAAACGCATGCACGCACACAAGCACGCATGTCTGCACGCATGTCTGCACGCCCGCGTGTGCACAAACACACATGTGCATGATAGGGCATTCACGAATAGTGATTTTTAGTATTCGAATTATTCAACCTCAAAGTATTCGAATAGTCGAATATTCGACCGGACTGGCCAAACTGTCAAATATTATGTAAGCAAGAGGCGAACATTGTGAAAATAGCAGATCTACATGCTCACAACGCCTTGCGTTACGAGGCGTTGTGAGTATGTAGATCGGCTATTTTCACAATATTTATATGCAGGACCGAGTCACATTAAATGTAATACCTACAATTCCAAGTACTTGTCAGGGTGGGGGTCCCCAGTTCAAATATGTTTATTTTGGGGGTCACTGCCTAAAAAGGTTTGAGAACCCCTGGTATAGAGCATTAACAAATTCATCCACCAGGGGCATTGACAACTCATTCCTATGACTTCCTATCTAGCCAAGCTTTATAAACAATATATTTTTTAAAGAGAAAACAATTAAAAAATGAAAATAAGCGAATATTTGACTTCGGTGAACAACATCGAATAGTGACTTTGATATTCAAATATTCGAATATTTGGTGAATGCCCTAGTGCATGATCTCCTGGCGGAGATAATGATTCAAGTAGAGACAGCGAACACGAGCAAGTTAGTAAGTTAGTAGAAGGGTAGTTAAAAAAACATGTAAATCACATAATCAGTTAATCACATAAGAAGGTCGGCAAGCATCTTAGACACAGCAATAGGATTACGAAATTTAGTGGTTAAAAGATGCAGGCAATCCAAAGATTTATCCAGATAATTTGAACCAATTTGTTAGAATGTGCAAGAACACACGATTATCAGCTTTGCTGCCACTACAAAGAACTAGCCATTAGGTTGATAGTTAGCATCCAATCCAATATGCTGTACCATAATAACAATTAAAGCAGTGGTCCTCAAAGTGAGACCCCCGGAGAGCTTGTGGGGGTTCCAATGAGTCCCCAGAAATATGTGTTAATATAGCATCAAAATCACTTTAGATACATTGGCTATTCTTTTTGTTATAAAAGTTTGGGAACCACTGAACTAAAGGAATGTCTCTTAACAACTGTTATTATTATAATTTTTCTTCAATAGTCAGTTGTAACTGACATGAACTATTTGGGTCGCAGAAGTGACATTCTACTTCTTTTTCTGGATAAAACCTGTTTCACCAGTCGGGAAAGGAAGCCCAGCTTCAGACATAGTAAACGAAATGACAGATAGAAAATGAAGACGGCAGGTTCTGCTAGCACACCACCAGCATGGAAGCGAGCCAATAGCCATACTCACACATAAAAGGGGCACAGATCGTCCTCGGGTGCACAAGCAGATCTAAAAAAAATGTGAAGAGTTGGGGATTTTATGCACCGAAGCTAACATACTGCCAAGTTTAGCACATCAAGCGGTACTTGTAAAATACCACATTACATTTTTTGCCTTTGAGGGAACTTTCCTCACAGTGTGGGAGGGAATAGTAGCTTCTTGCCCTCCCTGAACTAATTCAGTGCAGCCAACGGATAGAAACAATTTAGGGATCCATGGACAACATGACCGCTAATCTCTCTCCATAATTGATGCATTTATGAGAGCTTGCACTTCGTTAAAAAAACAAGCTGCCAATGCATAATTCCCTGTGGATCATCCTGTAAAAGAATGGAAGGACGGGCAAAGACACAGTAACTGTTAGTACATTATCAGTCTGACTTTTAACTAGTTGATGCATTAATAAGTATCCTTTGTAAGGCTTTTGATCACAGTTAACCTCATCTAATCATTCAAGGGTTGTTAGGGAAATAACTGGTAAAAACTGTAAAAAGTACTGAAAGAAAAACCTTAAAAACGAGAGGACGGCTCATGTTTCTAAACATGGCAAAATAGCATAAGACAATATCACCACAGCAAAATACAGTATATACAGTATATGTACTGTATAATCAAAGCAATTACAGAGCATGTATGATTACTTTACAACCGTAAAAACACTTATAAGTATTACGTGCATAATGTGTAAAGGAAATGTTTATTTTGCTGTAAGTCCCCTGGTGTCACTGAAACCATTGACAACGATGATGACTTACTCTAGGTCTGGTCCGATGAGAGAGTGTCTCCGGAGCATGGCGCGGGTCTGGGCATTAGACAGGTTGGCAGTGGGCTCGCGGTTGATGGCCAGGATGAGGTCCCCCACCCCCACGCGCCCATCGCGGCTGATGGAGCCCCCGGGTATGATGCTGCGAATGAGCATCCCAAAGCCATCCTTCACAGCGCTCACTGTCATTCCTTTGAGGCAGATCACGCACACACAAAGGACTTGCATGGTTATTTGAAATATTGCAGACTTAAATTGTTGCAAATTAACCCCCCCCGAATGTTGAATGCCGCAGACTACAAATTGCATGTGTCGTAAGGTTTTAGATTACCTTTTAATGGGGTGATTTAACAGTGGTGAACCGAATAAAATGGAAAGATTAGGATTTTCTCTAAAGAGACAATTAAATCAGAATCCCATTACTCCTGTAATATTTGGCCACTGAATAATTAAATTTAACAACTCTCACAAAAAGCTGGAATCCAGACAAGACAGACTGCAGCCTCAGGGCTGATGTCAAAAACACATAAAAAACTGGTTTATATTTCTTAGAGTAAAACAGAACAGCTCAGAATGCATGCAATAGTGATCCATCTTCACAGCGAAACTGAACCTTAAAATCTATTTATTTTATTCTCAGTCACAAAAGCAGCTCTCAAGTGCCTTTTCAGTTTTCTGCTATTTGTGGAGAAAGCTTTCACCGAAAACAGCCGATAAAACAAGTCGAACAGCTGTTTTCTGAGAGTACTGAGAGTACAAGTTCCCCCTCCAGGGGGAAACAGAATTGAACCTCGTGGTTTGGAAAGTATAGCCAGGATCATTTCAATATTTCTTTTAAACAAATCTGGCATTTTTAAAAGATACAAAAAATTCAATAAAAGGTATGAGTAAGAGAGTAAAGGCCAATGCTTCAGTCTAGCGCAGGGGTCTTCAACAGGGGGTCCGGAACCCCTAGGGGGTCCTCAGAGTTACTACAGGGGGTCTTCTGTAGAAGCCTTTTTTCTCCTTTTTTATATTAACCACTTGAACCCTAGCATCCATATTCAGAGAACTTTAGCCAAAAATAGCAGATTGGCTATTTTCGGCAAAGAGCTTTGGTATAGAGGGGGAAATGAGCAGATTAAGTACAGAGTGAAAGGTCAGGTTTTCTTTTTTTAAGTATTGACGGTTCAAGTGGTTAAAAACAAATTGACATGATTCTAAAATACACGATACATGATTGTGCTGTCAAACAAAGAAAAAACTATACAGAATCTATGAACATGGTTGTGGGGGTCCCTGCTTCATCTCTCTCTCAACTAAGGGGTCCTTGGCCTGAAAAGGTTGAAGACCCCTGGTCTAGTCGATCTGATTTACATTCCAAGAAGGTGAGGCAAACAAACACTCACCCAGGCTGCAGTTGCCCTTGACGACCGTGATGGTCCTTTCAAAATTGCTCCCTGGGGTGTGCAGCACTTCCTTGTCGTCCCCTTCGCCTGCTTGTTTCACAGCAGTGTCCTTATCCTTCAGGGTGATAATTCAGCACAAATATTCATCTACTAAATGAAAGCATTTTTTTAGGTCACATTCAGGACCCATGCAGTCATCTCCAGAGGCTAGGTTACGGGCAGAGGGTTGGATTGGGCGAGGAATACAAAATGAAGATGGTACTCAGATAACAAGTACTCCACAAGTGAATTGAAAAACAAGGGTTTATTGTCAATCATTATTTGGAGGCTTGTATGTGCCCTCTCAAAAGACCCTTGTCGTTGAAGCTCAATGCATACCAATACATTTGAATGTTTTTCTATCTTGTGACTGACGATCAAACAACAATAACAGATCGTTCTCTTTCTAGTTGAAGGTACTTATTTAAATGAGACGTGTACCTTCCTCGAGGCCTGTATTTCCCCAATGTCTCCAATTGAGACGGCTGGCTCCATCTGGAAGTGGAACGGCTCCAGAGGCTCCTCCTGAACATCAGTCCTGATACCGAGGCCTGTCACGAACAACGACATTTTACTCAACGGTTAACTGTCATGCAAATAATTGCCTGTAACGATTTAATTGTGTTTTTTTTTTTGGCATTGAACGTTACAACAAATTCCATTTCTGTTTGGCTAGAAGGCAAAAAACAACCACATACAAAAAACAACGACAAACAACTTAAATATACAAGCATTGACTGATTATTTGTGACCAATACCAATAATGAAAATAAATAATGCACTGTAAAAAAAATATTCCAGATTTAATTATCAAAATAGAGTTTACATTTTTTGGGGGAATTAGCCAATCTACAAGCTCACAACGCATCAGACGTTGTAGAGCTTGTAGATCGGCTATTTCCACAATCTTTTATTTTTTAAGTTTCTATGTCAGTGGTGCACTGGTGCTCAAACCTTTTCATGTGAAGGACCCACAAAACGATATGTATTTGGCCACGGACCCCCATCTCAAAATATTTATTTCCAGGGACCCCACCCAGAAGCAAAATTTTAATTACAAATGTTCGCTTGAAAAATACATAGCCTACAGTACATTCAAAGATCTGCACACAACTTTTCAAAAATAACAGATCTACAAGCTCGTATATCTGCTATTTTTCAATAGCTAAAGTATAAAACAATTAAGGCCCCTCTCGACCTTGGGCCCTAGTAACTCAGTCCCACTCGTGACGCCCCTGATAATAACAGGTCTGTGGTACCTGTTTCACTGAAGGGGCTGTATGAGCCCGAACTGTCCGTCGGCTCCATGCGGGAAGAGGAGTGCTGGGACAGGTAGGGATCAGAAGCACTCAGGAGCGAGTCAATCACAGCCTGACCTCTCAGACCGGGAGGAGTGAAAGCACTGGACTTCCCCTCTGGAGAGAAGGGTTCCGTAGTGTCCGCCAGGCCAGAACGCTCACTCAGCAAGTCCAACCGACCCGTCAGCTAGGATTAATTAACAAACAAAGTGGTGGGAAGAAAGCACTCAGATTATTATTTTCTTATTTTTTTGTTGCTTGAGTAAAAGTAGCAATACCACAATGTCGGAAAAACTCTGTTACAAGTAAAAGTACCAGTATTCAAAATGTACCGGGGGAAAGGTACATAAATATTGTTGGCGTCAATTATACCTGTACTGTACTGTACTGTACTGTACTGTACTGTACTGTACTGTACTGTACTGTGAGCTTGTACTGTAGATCAGCTTTTTTCAAATAGCCAAATCACATAGGGCTGAAGTGGTTAATGTATGCTTTGTAATAATAATACATATCTACAAAGTAACTAGTAACTAGAACTGCACTCTGTCGAGGTGACAACTTGCGCACTTGACTTGTGCACAAGTAGTAGGCCATGTAAGCGCCAGCATGAGGTGCGCTCACCACTGGCATCACCACTGGCAATGCCAGTGACATCACCACTGGCATCACCAGGAATGCTGGTCCCTCATTGGCTGTTAATGATGACGTTGCCAGAAGTGCTGGTCCCTCATTGGGCTACGGGTTTAAACACACATAGCTACCTACCTACATACCTACATAGTACATACGCAGCCGAACGCAGTACTTGCGCGCTCTGCTGGTGCAAGTAACTAGAGTTTACAAGTAATTTCAAGTAGAAATAGAAGTAATCGGAATTTTTAAGAAAAAGAAACTTGTACTTAAGTGCAGCACTTGAGTTTGTACTGAATAAAACAAAGCCCAGCAGCCGAATTAACGTTACACTGTGTTATGTCAACAACTGTTGGAGCGATGGGTGCGTATCAAACAGCTCAGTCACCCCTCAGCACTCCTTGTAATGAGCTGTAGGAAGGCCATCAGGCTGCCAGCGGAGAACAGCAGTAATTACTAATGATCCTGAGAGTGTGTGAGGCACTAAATGTAGCTTTATTATCACAGCACCACCTACAGTACTTGTATAATTCACCGCAACCAAGGCTGGGTAGCAATGAATCTCGGCTAACACTTAGCCGCTGGGGCCTCCGAAGGAGAGTAAACTCGTCAGTCCTTGGATTAAATCTACACTATGTAACTTTCCTTTTCTACCCACATATTTGGGTCTGCTTCTGCTGTGCAAGTGCTGAATTAGTTTTTTATTTTTTTTGGCTAATAGAGCCTGCCCGCTTGCTCTGGGAAGGAATTATATGTTGACCTTCAACATTTTTGTCAGAAACAGGATCTAAACCAGTGGTTACCAAACACTGGGTCGGGGCCCATTTGTGGATCACGTGCACATTTTTATGGGTCCCTTTTTTTAATAAATAAAAGAAGATTTGAAGAAATCCCATCAATTAGAAAACACATTTTTTAAGAAGTAGTGAAAATACCCAATCGACAAGCTCACAACGCGGCATGAAGCGATGCGTTGTGAGCTTGTAAGATCTGCTGTTTTCACTATTGGGTCCCACGGCAAACATCTAATCTCTCTTTTGGATCTCTACCTGAAAATTTTGGGAACCGCTGATCTATACCTCTCAAAAGAATAGTAGGGAGACCAAATACAACCACCCCAATTGTACAAGTTATTATGTTATACTAACTAACATACTCTACCTGAACAAAATAACATTTTATTCACACAAAAGAAAGTTACACAATACATCTTTAAGACACCCACAGACATAACTACTGAGATACAGAATAGAATAGAGCAAGAAATGGGCTGTTTCCTTCTAATGGGCTGCTGTGTATATTTGAGAAGCAATGGGATGGGAAGTCTACCAAGTATAGTAGGAGAACAGACTGATTTAAAATACATTCCGATATTAGAAAAGGGAGCAGTCAGGTGTGATGAGGACCGGAATGCCAAATAGGAGCGACTCTCAGAGGCATCAGAGAGAAATTAAAAGCAAAGCCTATCTGAGGGCTGGTAATAAAACCATGGCCATGCACACAGCACTTCTGAACAAAATATTAAGGCTAAGAAAAGTTTAATCCCCAGTACAAGAAGACTTAAACAAGTTTATCTTACTTTGAAAAAAACGAATTCATTTGTTATACCAGGAGATTATTCAGCAGTTTAAAATGTTTTCACATAAAAACTGTTGGTTTCTATTTATCAATTTATTGAATAATACTTTTTCCAACACAATGGTTTATTGGTCTAACCATGCCTAAATTAGGCTCCTGCAGCAGTATTCGTTTCTAGATGACTAAGCAAGTCTTGGGAATTCGTCACATTAGCATGCATAGTCCGAGCATTTCAGGCAAAAATCGTGCACTTTATGAAAGAAGCATGAAATTTGGCACACAGTTAGAACATGTCATATGGAACATTTTTGGCTATAGGGGCATCGCAGATTTGTCTTGGGGAACTTGTGGGAGCCAATCAAAGTTGCTCTCATAGACTTTACTATACAGTAAAATAATACAAAAAATAAATATGCTTTAAGTAGCATTTGAGGGGTCAAACTAGGGGTTTTTTCGGGATTCTGAATCCAATGCATTTGTTTTGCACAAAAAAACATTCCTTTCTGAGAAACGGCCACCACAAAACTTTGAAAAGTGATGACTCATCACTAAACCATAGTTTTATGGGGTCCGTTTTTAGCCCAAGGAATGTTTTTCCTGCAAAACAAATGTTTGCATTGGATTCAGAATCTAATCTTCAGTATCAAGCACGACTCCTCTGGTGAATACTGTTTCTTAAGCTTTTAAACCCGAGTGAGCCTCACGTCCTTACATTGCTCGCATGTACAGTATGAACCAGAAGAAAAACGTAGTCCATGGCCAAATCTATAAACTCATGCTAAGGCCTCACACAGCAACCGAAAAGTTGCTTGGAGCAGCTCCAAGATTGATCTAGATCAGGGTTCCCCAATAGGTGGCCCGCGGGGGGCTACTGTCTGGCCCACACCAACCCCAGTAATATTGGTGGTATAAGAGCAGCAACAACACTAGTATATCGTCGTTGTCGGGTGGAAATCTCGTATCTCCAAAGTTGTACGTTCTTTGGCAAATCATACAAGGCCGTCGCACAAAAGTAGTGAAAACAGCAGATCTACAAGCACACAACGCCTCGCACCGCGAGGCGTTGTGTGCTTGTAGATCGGCTGTTTTCACTAGTTTAAATCATCTTTAAAATTATAAATTCAAAACGAACGGTTTTGGACATACCGTACAAAATTTTCAACGAAAACTGTCGCTGGAGTAGTGGGAACGCCACCGTTGCCCCCTGCAATGTTGTGGCCCTCGACTTGGTACCCTAGACATAATTCGGCCCTTGGGGAAAACTAATTGGGGAACCCTGTTCTAGATATTTATTATTCATTGTGTCTTGGACCTCTTGTGCATAGCAAGAATTTACCTTGGCAATGATGCCATGCGGTGCGGTGACTACCAAACATTAAATCATGTAAACCATAGAGATAAATGTACAGAACAGACATTTCTATTTTATAGTAACCATATATAAAACATGTTAAAGTAACAGTAGCAGTGGTAAGAGTCCAATAACAGATAATAAACAGCAAAGCAATGCAGATGTCAATGTATCAGCTTGGCTAAAAAGCCACTGGAGATGTTGTAGGAGCTTGGTAAAGTGTGAATTTAGTGGTGTGGGTGGAGGGTGGTTGGCTTAAGGGAAGAAACTTCAAAGGTGTGATGCTGTGAATGTGGGTGATGTCATGTTCGTTTTCAGGAATAATGATGTCAAATGAATTCCGTTTTAGGATAGGAAAGAGTTGCTGCATCTGAAAAAGGTGCCTCTGGTTATCCAGAGTTGAAAGGGCAGTAATGGTTGCTGCTTTAAACGCAAGTCAATAGTACTTCCCATGACTTTTCTTTGACCCTCTACTGCACGAAGTAAACACATATTTATCATTGTGTGCTGCTGGGATATTGCAAAGTTAACCCCCCCCCCCCCCCCCCCCCCCCCCAAGCGACTTGTTCTTTTTGATTCTAAAAACACACATGCCAGTACACAGACAAATAGCCTATGCAAAACTGCATCGGGGTGGGTTGTGGCGGTTCTATTAAATAAACAACACAACATGCTGAGTTTGATTCCCTGCCCTCCCTGTTTCTTGTGTCCCTTCCATCTTAACAAAGCACAAATGGCCTGAAACATTTTTTAAGCACCAACCTTGGGTGTGGATGAGAGCAGGCTCATCTGGTAGTCCAGATCGGCGCTGCAGGCGCTGCCGTGCAGTGCGATCATGGAGGTCTGGAAGGTCCCGTCGAGGTCCTCCTCCATCCCCGAGTAACGGTGCTCCAGCAGCTTGTCATCTGACAGGTCTGAGTCATTGGTGTCAATCTGCGAAAAGGCATGGGAGCATGAATGACTGGAAGGTTATAGGTGGCAATTGACCCTATTGCAGTCGAATGCAAATGCGAGATATCCAATCACGGATACAGTAACTGGAAGCCGCCAGCCGCGGGGGCGGACCATTATTATCTCTAATGATGATTTGGAATTAAGAGAGGACTGGTTACACGAGACCAGTTTTCATTGGTTGCTTTTGGGAAGGAGTGGACAGGGCCAAGAGACTGAAACTACAGAGAGGGAGAGAATTCACCCTTTGTTAGCCTTCTGGTTGGTCCCTCCCTGACTGACCAACCAGCAAGCTCTACCTGCCTTGTCCCGCCCCTGGTTCCGCCTTTTTTATGTTGAATTTGCTAAAACATAATTTTTCTGTTTCAAATATTAGTATTGTCAAGCACCGCATAAAGATAGAAATGTTCAAATCAGATAATAAACTGAGCTTCCTTATTTTTTAAACAGAAATATATACACAAACCAGAAAGAAAATACATGTGAATACAGTGAAAGAGAACAAATATTCTAAATGTACATTAAAAACATTTAAAAACATGCTGAGTCACTATACTGCCACGGAGCAGCTCCATTTTACTGAAACCAAGTTTGAAATTAGAATTTAACACACAGAATAACAATACGAAGCAACTGAATAAAAATGGTAGTGGAGTGGATGGAGTGTCCCACGAGTGTCCCACCAAGACACAGCAACCAATGGGTGTGAAGAGGGGGCGGGACAACGGGCAGGACTTGACAAAGGGTGAATTGAAATTGACTTTGTATTTGCAATCCTCCAGCACAAAAGACCCAACAACTGGTCAGCTTTCCATGGAATCGGAAACAACTAACTAATGGCAAACAGCAGTAGGACACAGCCAACCTGGAAATGCGTACCTTGTTTCTAAACTGATAAACTACCAGCTAAAGCCTTTAAAATCCCTCATAACTATATTTATAGAAATACAAGTTGATAGGGGCAACCAATCCTCTCTTGGCCTACATTCAACATACGGTAAATGTTCCTGGCACCAAATTTTCACCAAGAGTAAATTGTTTACACAGAGGCCACTTTTCCTCCGCTGACCTTGAAGTTAGAACCAATTTGCTGTGATTCTCTTAAGGCGTCCCAATTTGG
Organism: Nannobrachium achirus; assembly: GCF_963921795.1. Taxonomy (NCBI): domain Eukaryota; kingdom Metazoa; phylum Chordata; class Actinopteri; order Myctophiformes; family Myctophidae; genus Nannobrachium; species Nannobrachium achirus. Next base: position 28,272,065 of record NC_137821.1, read on the forward strand.
GGCATGTCATTGTGGGCTTAAAAAAGCTCTCAGCGCAAAGACAATTTTTAAAATAATTTAGATTTTCTTTTTCTGGTTAAGTGTTTAAGACTTGCATTAGAGATCAAGGAGAAAGTAATTATGTCACGAACAGCGGTAACAGAACTGGAACATTCAATAAGGACATGAAATCCCTTCGACATCAATTTCTTAATACTAGTCTTGAATAAATGCATTGCTGATCAGAATATTTAAATTTTGAGATTTCTTATTCATACTCATTCATTTTAAAGGTAATATCTGCATTTGCACTCGGACCTTGCCAAGTGTAGTAGTAATACAAACAGCCAATCCTCTTGGTGAAAATTAGACATGACAAATTAAACGATTGAAGTCTTTCCCCCCAAAAATCTGTTTCTTAATTAGTTTTTTCCCCACCCAGAGTGATTGGTCCCTTCACCAACACGCTAACTAACCCAGTGGTTCTCAACCTTTTCTGGACCAGGGCCCACTTGAAAAAGGGCCCACCCATCTGACCTCTTAACAGGTGTTAAGTGGCCAACTGGGTGGGCTGTGTGCGTTTTCAGAGCATGTTTATTTTAACGACCAATTCATCGATTGTCATCCGACTTGGATCAATGGAACGTCGTCGCTGTCGGGCAGAAACCTTGTATCTCCAAGTTTCAAATTTGTATGATTTTTTCTTAAAGTAAAGCCCCGCTTCATCATACAAGACTGTCGCAAAAAACTAGTGAAAATAGCAGATCTACAAGCACACAACGCCTCGCACAGGGAGTCGTTGAACGCTTGTCGATCGGCTATTTTCACTATTTTAAGAAAATTATAAACACAAATCAAAACGGTTTTGGACATACAAGGTTTCCACCCGACAACAACAAATTATAATATTTAACGTTATATTATCAATCATTAAGATCTTTTTGCCATTCATTTGGGGGCCCACTTCTTGCAATAGGTAACAGGAAAAGCCGACCTAAAACAAAGTCGACCCAAACTCGTTTCCCAACGGGTCTGTGGCCTTAAGCTAGATGCAGAATAGACAAAAATCGAATCTTTGCTTCTGGGGGTCCCTGGAACAAAGTATTTTGCAATGGGGGTCCGTGGCCAAATACATATCATTATGGGGGTCCTTTGACATGACAAAGTTTGAGAAACAATTATAGCAACATAATCTTTTTTCAGGAAAACTGTAGTTAGGATTTAGAAGACAGTTTTAGAATGTGCCTATCAGTGGTTAAGGACCCCCAAAATGTGTTTTTGGCCGCGGACCCCCATCTAAAAATATTTTGTTCCACGGATGGACCCCTATCGCAAAATATTTTGTTCCAGGGACCCCCAGAAGCAAAGATTATGTTTCAGTCTATTCTGCATAGCTTAAGGCCACAGACCCGTTGGGAAACGAGTTTGGGTCGACTTTGTTTTAGGTCGACCTTTCATGTATTCCTTGCAATACCCTGGCGGCCCACCAGTGGTCCCCGGGCCCACAGGTTGAGAACCATGGAACTAACCAATGCAGGCTCTGCTCGGTAAAGGAGCGCCTCAGACAGTCCTTCCTCCTCCCTGTGTTTAACCAACATAAATGAATGAGCGACACTCCATGACGCTGACCTTTCCTGCTCATCGCATGGCTGCGGAGAAGAGAGGGAGTCTCCATACACTCCCTATAGGACAGTGGAGAAATTCCTTTCCGAGTTCATTTGTATGGGATTTATTTAAATTGTTTGATTGGGTGAGATTTTATAGAGATTTTTTGTATTTGTTTACTGCTATAGTTACTAGTAAAAAGTGTTCAATAATGATTCGTCTGTTGTTTCAAGTTCATGGCGAACACTAAGGCTCTGTTTGGCATTTTCACTATAGCTCCGTTTTAACCTGACATTTTTGCAGCGAGCAAACCCAGAGAGAGAAAGAAAGAAGGGTTCGGGGAGAGGGAGAGAGGGAGACAGAGAGAGAGATAGAGAGAAAGCAAAAAAAAGTTGGTATTTGGAGGATTACATCGGTCAGACTCAACTTTGAGAGGCGATACATCAAAATACCTCCTGAAAGTACATTCCCCCTCGCCCGCAGAAGAGGCTGATAACTCCACAGTGGCTTCCTACAACTTTGTAATCCACCTAACCTTGGCAGCTCAGAGGCCTTCACTGTGTAATCCAACGGCAGATCCAATAAAGATAAGATAAGATCAACCTTTATTGATCCACGGAGGGAAATTCGGGTGTCACACAGGCAGCATCAGGCAGCGAAGGCAGAGAGACTCAAGCACAGGTGCAGCTAAGAGTCGAGAACCGAACCGAGATAAGTCAAAAATAAAAAATGTAATGCTATTCTGCTGGCCCTAGATACTTCTATGTTCACTGGCTCAAAAAAAAAAGGCACATCCCACAAGCAAAGAGTACAGATGCCTGGGGCCATAAACATGTTGTTTGAGAGACCCAATATTTTGACGGGTGCTTCAGTGCATTTTAACCCATTTAGGCCTAGAATTATTGAATGCTTTAACCAGTGAAAAATAGCAGATATACAAGCTCACAGCGCGGCACCGAGTGGTGCTGCGCTGCGAGCTTGTAGATCTGCTATTTTTGAAAAAGTCGTGAAAATGTGTGCAAATCTTTGAATATATGTATTTTCAAAGCGAACGTTTGTAGAACTCAAATTTTGCTTCTGGGGGGTCCCTGGAACTAAATATTTTGAGATGGGGGTCCGTGACCAAATAAATATCATTTTGGGGGTCCTTCACATGAAAACGTTTGAGAACCACTGACATAGTAGTCTCTCAAGAACAGACTAACTGAGCTCCAGTTAAGTGAAAAGGACCTTTTCTTTGACGATGGCTGGCCAGATTGCTGACATAGAAAACATAGGTTTTTCTTAGAAGGATTCAATAGACACGTATAGAATCGGGTCAAAATTCAAATTTTCACGATTTTTCAAAAATAGCAGATCTACAAGCTCGCAGCGCGGCACTCGGTGCCGCGCTGTGAGCTTGTATATCTGCTATTTTTCAATAGTTAAAGCATAAAATAATGATACACAATATAGTGTACCCGTTCTGAATGGGTTAAATGTGTGAGGAGTTCGTGCTCCTGGCCAAATTCAATAATGGAGCAATATCAAACAAAGGGCACGGGGTATTTTTTTAGGCCCACTCGTGCCCTTTATAAAGTGCCGCGCTTGAAGTGGTTTATCATGCAGACTATATCGTCTTTCCTGCATGAAAAATTCAAGCCACCTGTAAGGTGAACCCTCATTATTGGATACCGGGGGCCGCATAGTAAAAAGAGAAGACTCAAAGTGCACCTGCGAATAAGTCCCTGATAAATAAACAAGCTACGCAACAGCTAAACCACAGCATTCCCATCAGTAATGAATACTATATGAAAATACTGTTTTCTCAGCTTAGCGCGCCACAAATGTATGCAGACGTCTCCAGCCTCCTGCGCTTTGTCCTATCCTCACAACACTTACACAGGCCACTGAGTACACACACAAATAACGTTGCTGTCGGGCAGAAACCTTGTATCTCCATGTTTAAACTTTTTAGGTATTTTTTTCCCCCTAAATGAACACCCTAGTTCAACTTACAAGCGTGTCGCACAAAAGTAGTGAAAATAGCAGATCTGCGAGCTCACAGAGCGTCGCAATAGGACACGTTGTGAGCTTGTAGAGTGGCTATTTTCCCCCAACTTAAAATGTTTTTAAAATAATAATAAAAAAGGAACGTTCTTTTTACAAGGTTTACACCCCACAGCGACGGTAAACAAACACTTTCCACGGGGCACACACAGCAAAAGCAAAGAGAGCAAATAAATAAATAAACCAAAGAAGCAGGTTTGGATTTCAAGCTTACAGGCAACGGCTTGGCCACTCCTATCTGGACGGTGCCGAGCTTGGCCCCTTTCAGAGCCTGGACGGCGTCCTCCAGGCTGGCGTCCTCCAGGTCGGTGCTGTTGACGAACATGAGCCGGTCTCCGGGCAGCAGCCTGCCGTCCTGCTCCGCCACGCCGCGGGGAACCAGAGAGCGGATCACTATCACCGTCTTAGCAGGGTCCGTCGGGTCCTGAGGAGGAGCCAAAAAGCCAAGGCAAGCCACGGTTAGAACAGGAAGGGTTTGAGGGGAAAAAACGGGAGTGGAAAAGCAAGAGAGTGCTTGATGCAACCTTTAGCTTTCAGCAAGAAGGGAAAAGGAGTTTGTTTTTGCTGTGTATGTTAGGGCATTCACCAAATATTCGAATATTCGAATATCAAAGTCACTATTCGATGTTGTTCACCGAAGTCGAATATTCGCTTATTTAATTTTTTATTGTTTTCTCTTAACATTTTAAAAAAAAGAAAATAGGCTGTGACCCCCAAAATAAACATATTTGAACTGGGGACCAACATCCTGACAAGCACTTGGAATTGTAGGTATTACATTTAATGTAAAATCCATTCAAGTAAGGGTTTTGGCAGTGGTGGATAAAGTACTCACATTTTTTACTTATATCAATACTGCAATGTACAAATATTCTGTTACAATTAAAAGTCCAGAATTCAAAATGTACTTGAGTAAAAGTAAGAAAGTATTGGCATCAAAATCAACTTAAAGTACCAAATGTAAAAGTGCAGAATGTTTGAAACTAGCAGGTTTACAAGGTTGACTTGTGAGCTTGTAGGTATAAGAAAGGGCTAAAGTGGTTTATGTATTTTTTATAATATTATAATTTATATCTGCAGAGTAACTAGTAACTAAAGGTTTTCAAATAATTGTAGTGGAGTAAAAGTACAATATTTGGACCCGAGATGTAGTGGAGTTAGTAGAAGTAAAAGTAAAGGAAATTGGAAATACTCAAGTAAAGTACAGGTACCTCAAAGTCAAAACTGTACTTAAAGGAGACTTTGCCACTTTTCAACCTCATCGTTTGACAGGAAAAACTATTTTAGATTTTTATTATCGCAAGAACAATAGCTTCCACTTTAACATTGCAACTATTCAGGAATAAAAAGCCTGCATTTTCTATTAGCTTGGATTCCCCATTGATGATGTCACAAGACTATGGATTTCTGAACTTCCCACAGCTCTCCTAAGAGACTTGGACCGAGTAGATTCATTTTTTTTATTTTTTCAATTTTATTATGAACATTAGTGAGGACCATAATGAAGATAGGTTGAAAAGTGGTGAATTATCCTTTAAAGCAGGGGTCTTCAACAGGGGGTCCGCAACCCCTAGGGGGTCCGCGGAGGTACTGCAGGGGGTCCGCGAAATTATTGGTAAAAAAAAAGAAAAAAAAGAAGAAGATTTCAAAAAATGTTGTTTTTCATATTTATGTTAAAAAATAAATCATGATTCTATCTATTTTGAATAGCTTGAATACATGATTACTATGCAATTGACAGATTGTTGATATTATTGACATTGTTTCTCAGTTAATAAGTAGTATGTTTAGAAATGGTAGTGGTACGGCCCACCCTGCTCGCTGTAACTTGTACATGTTTAAAACAAAAAATATGTCGTAGCCCCGACCCCCCCACTCTACGAGGTGGTAGGGGGTCCCTGCTCCATCTCCTCATCAGTTTGGGGGTCCCCGGCCTGAAAACGTTGAAGACCCCTGCTTTAACAACTTGCCTGCCAAGGGTTAAAAAAAAATCTATCTAAGAACGGTCAGGCTTTTTACAAAAAATTAAAATGAAAATAAATAAAAAAACATTTTTTGAAAAAAAATAAGCTCTCAGAAGATGTCCATTTCCCCCTTGCAGTTGGCAGAAAAATATAATCAACCCCAAGAAAAATCAATTTTTAGATTAACACACACAAACAATTACAGCATGTGGATGGCGGCCATTTTGGCAGCCATCTTGAAGAAGGTGTGCAGAAAGCTGATTACATGAATAACATTTTTATATTTTTTTATCAGCATCACAGGCTGCCCAGAGAGCAGTGAACACATTGCTGTCTCATATATTAGTGAACAGTGCCCCCCAGTGGCCAAAAATGGTAAAACGTATATAAACGTTTTTGCCAGGCAACAGCTGGGTACCCAAAAACGTATATAAACTTTTGGCAGGGAATGTGTTAAAGGACAACTTTAGTTTTTTACATCAAGGGTTCATATTCTTTGTAATTAAAGAATATAAAATATGAGTGTTAAAATTATTTCATTTACTTCTTTCTATAGTTTTAGAGATTCTTATTTCAGTGGCTGGGGGCATGAGTACAAGTGGCTAAATATGTCAATTTACACAGAATAATCCCATTCCCAAGATACAACGCAACCTTTCATGGTTGGATGTGACTTATGGGGGCTAGAAGTGTTACTGTAAATAACAATAAAGAAACTGCTGGCTTATTGTGTCTAAAAAGACATATTTAGCCACTTGTACGCATGCCCCCATGCGTACGCATGCCCCACATTTTAGCATGGTAAAACAATAGAACGAAGAAAATGAAAACATTTTAACACTCACTTTTTCTTTTCTCTATTACAATCTAAAATATGAACCCTTGTTGTAAAAAAGCAAAGTTGTCCTTTAAGTACAGTTTTTAGTTAATTTACACCCCTCGGTTTTGGACATAGAAGCTTGTCTCAGACTCAGAATCCCCCACCTGATAATCCAGAATGCTGAATCCCAGTCCTCCCTCTGCCTTCTCCAGCTCGATGTTCTGCACCTCAGACTCCCACATGGCCAGTGGAGCTCCCAGCGCCTCCTCGTTCACATTATCCCGCTCCGACAGCTCCTCCGCCTGCACCTCGGCATCTCCGGGAGACGAGAACCCGCCGCCGCCGAGCTCGATTTGGTCCTGCAAGAATCAAAACCCCCACCCCAAAATCTCAGCTGCAGCGCATACATGGCTCTCTCTATATTTTACTCCGCCTAACCCATTTGGATCTGCAAAGCAACCGTGTGACTTTAAGTTTGAACCACTTCATTTTAACCATTCCTTTAGGATGTAGCTATTCAAAAATAGCAGATATACAAGCTCATAGCGCGGCACTCTCGGTGCCGCGCTATGAGCTTGTAGATCTGCTATTTTTTGCAAAATCACGAAAATGTGTACAAATCTTTGAATATACTGTATATATATTTTTTAAGTGAACATTTGTAACTCAAATATTTCTTTCTCCCGGGGACCCTGGAACAAAATATTTTGAGATGGGGTCAGGTAGTCAAATACACATAATTCTAGCGTTCCTTATTGGCATTAAAAGGTTTGAGCACCACTAATATAGAAACATAGGCTTTTTTCTTTATTTATTTATTTTTTAAGAAAACTGTTAGGATTTAGAAAACGATTGTAGAATCGGGTCCTCGGTCTAAACAAGCTAACCCATAGGCCTGCCGCTACCCCTTCCAGTTCCACTTCATAAGTTTCTGTCGGGAGATGAAAGGGATCTTTGGGATTGGTAGGGGCCAGGGTAATGTTATCACAGCTAAAGCTGCACAGATGAAAACCGCCCTCCTCCCACCAAAGGGAAGCCTCCTTTTGAAGTCTCCACGTTGCCGGCCACTGCCGTCGAGGTATTACTGCGTGGGTTGTTGATACTGCGGCGTGGGCCGCCCTGCACGCTTATCCCTGAATCTTAATCCATTGTCACTGGCAATCTAGAAGAGCAGCGGAGCGGTGGACAGCTATGGCTGCTTGGTTAACGAGAGTTCGCGGGTTACGAGGATGAAGCCCTGAAAATTATTTCTCACCAATCACATCCTCTACTTCAGTGGTTCTCAAAAAGGCGTCCGGGGACCCCCAGGGGTCCTTGAGGGGCTCCCAAAATCATCTAATATACAGTAGCATCGCAGTCAGTCTAACCACTTTAAACGTATATATCGTCGTTGTCAGGTGGAAACCTTGTATGTCCAAAACCATTTTTTGTTTTGTATTTATCATTTTAAAAATGAGTTAAACTAGTGAAAACAGCCGATCTACAAGCACACAACGCCTCGCGCCGCGAGGCGTTGTGTGCTTATAGATCTGCTGTTTTCACTACTTTTGTGCGACGGCCTTGTCTGATGAAGCAGGGCTTTACTTCGCGAAAAAACGTACACATTTGAAACTTGGAGATACAAGGTTTCTGCCCGACAGTAACGATATATACATTGGCTATTTGAAAATCGACAAGATCACGATGCGTCGCTACATGCATCGCGTTCTCGTAGATCCCCTATTTTCAATCAAATCTTGAATAAAAATAAAAGTACATTTGAAACATTGTAACTACAGATATTTTTTTGTGGTCGGACCCTGGCACAAAATCTTTTCAGATGGGGATCTGCGGCCAAATAGATATCAATTTCAGCGTTGGTGACATGAAAAAGTTGGAGAACCACGTTGGGAAATAGCTGGTTTTTATTTATATGTATTTATAATGTACGGTATCTATGATGCATTATTGCATTTGGAGGAGAGGCTTCCCTATCTGCTGCAATGCTGCGTGAGCCCTTGCATACGGTACATAGTGAATGCATAGCTCTGCATGCTAATGGGCCATACAATGAAAGTGATGATATCAGCACCGCAAGCCACTATTTTGGTTCCCATTCAAGGCCATTATTTTTGAATGCTCACTCATGCACCGCAAATGATACAATTTCTGAAACGCCCCGACAACCGTATTTCCATAACTTCATTAGTTATTATAACGTAATTTATTGTTCTTTTATTCTTGTCAGTCAGTGCATATGCTGTTACACCAGGGCTTCCTAAATCTTTGAGCTCCGCACCCAAAAGAGAAATGGATCGTCTCCCTGGGACCCAAAAGAATAAAAGAATAAACACATTACATGTGTCCTACTTCAGAAATAGTGAAAGTAGCAGATCTACAAGCTCACAATGTATTGCATAGTGACATGTTGAGAGCTTGTAGATCAGCCATTTTCACAACCACAAAAAAAGGTTTTACATTTTTGTCCCTGAAATCGCTTATCATTATTTTGTATGTTTTCAAATGATAACAAAACATAGGAAACGTTTTAAAAAAGGGGATGTTTACTCAGTCTGCGAACCAAAAAAAAAAGGCGGTCCCCGGACCCCACTTTGCACTACCGTACCAAAGATATTTAATTAATGAAGATAGCTCATCCTCATTGGATCCACTAGAGTGCGACATGGTACACAAAGCCTACAAATAGACTCCTAAGTGGGCGCCGGCTCTGACGGCAAATCTCGCACACGTCCTGTTTACTGGTGCTATAGATCCCGCGAGAGTGTGTTGCTGGGACAGCTAAAGAGCAATATAAAGTTGATTTTCTCAGTTGTTGTGTCGCTGAAAAAAGCCACTTTAGTATGACAATTTTGTTAATATTATGTGGCTTGTGATGATCTGGTCCAATATTTAGTTCAGTGACTATAGCTTCTGAACTATTATTTTGCTCTGTGTTCACGTTAGCATCTCTCATTGTAAATGAATAGACTCCAAACATGCTTCCGCCTCCTAAAAAGGTATCTACCTCTGCCACACAGAAACGGGAAGTACAGGTCTTTTGCACCCTCTTGCTATCGCCCTCTTGGACCGTACCTTTACTTCAGACGTTAAGGGAAAAGCCGGGGCTCCTGGTTGGTCCGCGTCCATGTCAGTCTGCAGAAGAGGGGCGGGCCTACAGCATGACATGTGCACGTAGAGAGGAAGCTCCTTCAGGATTCTGACCACTTCCTTGTGGGACTCTCCAATCAGGGAGATGCCATTCACCTGGGGGATGGGAATGGGAGATATGGGTTAGAGAAGAAAATAATCTGCACTCAAAGATTTGGATGACCCCCTGTAGTAACTTTGAGGACTCCCTAGGGGTCCTTCTGGTACTTTTTAATTCATTACGGCACGGGCAGCATACACGGACGCGTTTCGGCGTCAAGCCATCCTCAACGTGTATGAATCAGATACACACTGAGCAAGGCTTTGCATGTATATAGACTGTGTGTGCTCGTTTTTGTTTCTACTGCAAGGTTTGACAGCGACAATATGTAACCATACACAATTGTTTGTTGAATAATGCTAAATACTTTGAAATATTGTATTAGCTAGGTAAAAGATATTTTGTCCATTGGTCCAACACAATATCGTCACTATCTTCAAATGTGTAAGTTTTTTCGTAAAGTAAAGCCCTGCTTCATCATACAAGGATTTCGCACAAAACTAGTGAAAATAGACGATCTGCAAGCACACAACGCCTCGCACCCTTGCGCGTCGTTTTTAAAATAATAACAAAAAAAGAAAGGTTTGGACAAGGTTTCCACCAGACGACGACAACATATTAAAATGCGTTCATAAAAGATGAATAAAAGCTAACTGTGAATATGAAGGACCTGTCTGGAACATTCAGGTCATGGTCTACAGTATTTTTAGGAGCTCTACCTCCAGCAGTTCGTCTCCACTGAACAGCTTTCCGCAGCGGCCCACCGGCCCCTCTGGCAGCACAGAGCGGATGTAGTGGTGGCCGCTGTTAGCCTCCAGACTGATGCCCAGGCCACTGTTCTCACTGAACTTCTCCACCTGAGCCACCTGAACATGGAAGAAAGCACCACAATGAATGTACAAACACTCTTTTAGTAAAAGTCTGGTATTAAAAATGTTGACTTGAGTAAAAGGACAAAAGTGTAGTCATACATAAAAGACGCAACGAAAATAGACACTCTAGAACAGGGTTCCCCAATTAGTTTTCCCCAAGGGCCGAATTATGTCTAGGGTACCAAGCCACACAACATTGCAGGGGGCGACGGCGGCGTTCCTGCTACTCCAGCGACTGCGACAGTTCAGATATCGTCGTTGTTGGGTGAAAATCTTTATCATTTTTTTAAATCATTTTAAAAAATATTTAAACTAGTGAAAACAGCCGATCTACAAGCACACAACGCCTCGCACCCTTTGTGCGACGGCCTTGTATGATTTGCGAAAGAACATACAAATTTGGAGATACGAGATTTCCACCCGACAACGACGAAATACTAGTGTTGTTGCTTCTCTTATACCACCATTATTACTGGGGTTGGTGGGGGCCAGGGCCGCCTATTGGGGAACCCTGCTCTAGAAGCTCACAACGCGTCGATTGCTGCGATGCGACGTGTGTTTGTAGATTGGCTATGTTTTAATAGCCAAAGAATAAAATAGGGATTAGGTGGTTAACGTATGTTTTGTATGAATAATCTAAATCTAGAAAGTACCCTGCAACTAAGGATGCCTAAGACATGGAGTGGAGTAGAAGTATTAAGTACTGAAAAATGGAAAAACTCAAGTAGATTAAAAGTATGTCGTACTGCATGGCAACATAACCATAACTCAAAAGGGTTGCAAGGTGAGTTTAGCCACATTAACCCTGGTGTCCCTATTTTTGGCAAGTCATTATAGGTGAAAATTCACCAAAATAGCTGAGGCTTCAATGCTTAAGTTCTACGTACACCGGTATCGCAGAGGAAAGTAGCAGATCTACAAGCCTGTAGTGCGTTGACATGCAACACACTGTGAGCTTGTAGATCTGCTATTTCTGTTGTGCGACCACATCAGGCTTATGTGGTTAGCCTATGAGGCATTGCTGTCCTTATTATTATTATTATAACCACAAATCTTGTAATGCATTCCAGAGCCTTTACTACGGATTAATTTTGTCTTGGAGAGAGACACTTGTGTGCCCTTGCTCCATTGTGTGGCATGTCCTCGACCGTCACGCCACACCGCTAAAAAAGTTTAACACGTTCCCAAACGCTCGGGAGAGTATTAAAAAAGACCCATAAGTACTGGTCGTGAGGGAGTCTAAAAGTACACATTTCAATGTGAAAGAGAAACTCGGCTTTTGAAAAACAAAAACAAAACACTTACTACGACTTCATTGCTGGGCCCCAGAATCCCCATCCACTTGTTCATTAGCTCCTGCTCTTCAAACGCTGTTAGCTTGATCCCTTGAAAAACATGATATACAGCACCGGCTTAAAAGCAACAAAAACAACAACAACAGCGGGGACCAGAATGCAGATCTATGCAAAGCAATTCACGTCAGGCACTGCAACTTAACTACCCTCTAACTCTCTGCAATGTGCTCAAGATGGAGTGAGGAGGCGAGCCTCGCATCAAAAAGAAAATGTCATCTGCCATCCTGACGCTGTCGAGCAGAAACCTTGTATCTCTGTGTTTCAATTTTGTATGTTTTTTTTCCCCTTTTTTTTTTAAAGTTAATTCCTACTTATATTCATACTATAGTGTCGCACAAAAGTAGCTAAATACAAGCTCAAAGTGAGCTTGTAGATTGTTCGCAAAGCCTTGCCATTTTAAAATATGCTTTTTTAAGTAATACTGAAAATGGTTATGTGTCTGGGTTTTATAAATCTAGAACCAATGAAAGGAATTAACAAGAGCTCGTCAACTACACAGGATCCATTGGAACACAGGGATCCTTTTGTTTTGTTTTTTTGTAAAAAGTAAGTAAGAAACTAGCTCCTTTCGGAACCTCTCCCTCCGCTATACAGCTCCGAGACAAAAACATGGAACTGGTTGACAAAACGATCGATTTAAAAAGTATTGTTTCAACACATCGCTTGGATTACCCCCGCCGTTAAAAAAGTGTGAGAGACGGGTATAGGACCTTTACTTTTTGGATACGATGTTTGGTGAAGATAAGAATGGTCAAAAAAACGTGGCAAACTATCCCCGGAAAAGCTCGGGCTCGTTATGAGCAGGAACCTCATCTCGGAGCTGTATAGCGGAGGGAGAGGTTCCGAAAGGAGCGGGTGATATGGTGATAATTATCGTTGAGACGATACAATGTTTCCAGTTTCCACGATATGCCTTTTCAGAAGTATCGTATATATATCGTGAATTCGTGATACAATTGAGGGAGCCTTGTAAAAAATCCTGTTTAATCGTTAATACAGAGATTCATTGTCGAATTCAATTTAAACCTGCATTTTGGTCTAAATCAGTAGTTCTCAAACTTTAAAATGTCAAGGTCTCCCCTTAACTTAAGAGTTACATACTTGTAAAGTTCAATTTAGGCCTCCCAAAAGTAACCCAGAGAGTCTAGTTTTTGTAAAGTAACTTGAAAATCAACCATAAAAACGAATGTGAAAAAGAACCGTGATAAAATCCTGTATCGTGATACAGCTTGGGAAAATATTGTGATGTTGTATTTTTCCATATGGCCCACCCCTAGCAGCTAGTAAGAAAGGTACGTTATGGACATTGGACATACAAGGTTTCCACCCCGACAGTGACTCTCTCTGCAATCAAGGCGCTATCTGGGAAGCCATGGCCAGCACCGGTCTCAGTACTTCATATAATTATAGGAGCTCAGTGTGCTGCCGTAATAGCCTGCATCCTGGCCCACTGCTCTCCATTATGTCATCATGTCAGTTGTGCTCAGTAAAGGGATGTCAGCCTCCTACCGTTCCTGTCCTCCGTTAGCTGATCCTTGGCTGGAGTGACATCGGATACGTCGCTCTGGGGGTTGAGTGGCTTCTCATCTGTAAGGCAGTGGAAGAAAACACAGTTAAGGATGGCAAGAGGCATGGCAAAATAAACAAATGCGTGCTGACGAATGTGTGCTGACAACAGAATATGCAATATGACAGTGGTTCTCAAACTCTCAAATTTCAAGGTCTCCCCTTAACTCTGACAGCATACAAATGGAACCAAATGGACCCTAACGAGTCCATTTGGTTCCATTTGCATACTATTAGAGTTACAGAATTGTATGGGTCAATTTAGACCCCCATAAAGGAACCCACAAAGTTGCTGGAATCCACTCTGAGAACCAATGCAATATGAAAACAACTATTTGCAGCGGTAGACAAAGCATAATACTCAAAGTAAATATTCAAGTCTTAAAAAGTACAAATTACGAGGTACACACAGAAATCTTGCTAAAAACGTGAGCTTGTATTAGGGGTCAATTGGTGAATCCATGATATATTTTTGTATGTTTCATGCCAAGAGTCGAAATGTAGTCAATATTTCTATTTAAAATGTAGCAGAGAGAAAGCTTGCAAGAAACTCAAGTAAATGTACTTTAGTTACTATCCACCACCGTGCACCACGCAGTAAAATCCTCAGTGCTAACTTTAACCGACTATCGAGAGTTAAATTACAGTGCAAAAGACCCGCCATTACAGCATACCCGTGGGCACGTACATACGTATCTGTGTAGTATATCCATCATAGCTAGTACATACGGTACATGTAATCCTTTGGCTGAGCTGTGAACTGTGAGCTTGCTCCTGTCCTGACTGCCAATGCTCCCGAGTGTGTTATGAGTTTCCCTGCAGCACTGCTGCTGCTATTATGTGTTGATGTTTACTACAGACTCAATTACAGACCTCATCTAGTTCAAGGTCTCCCCATCAGGGCGGAGGGCTCTGGTTTCTATCTATAGAGATTGCGGTTGTGTTTTTTTTGGGGGGGGAAGCGTAAGTAAAAGGTTCCTGCCCACATGTGAGGGATTGAAGTCGTGGTGTTAGCTAATGGTGAGGCGGATATGGAAGCCCCATGACAGTAGTGACTTCAACATTAGAGAGTTTAAGCTTGACAATTTTCAGGACTGCAACGCCAGGCGGAGTGCGGCTGCTATGACGTAATCGCCTTAGCAATCAAAATCGTTAAGCAAACAGCCGTCGGCGACGGGGTCCCACCCCTTTTACTGAACTCTTTGGTTCCCATGGCGACGCGTCTACGCAGCAGACGTAGCCACAACGTGGAAAGGGAGCTTCTGGCGTTGTAGAGACGGCTGCGACGTTGAGCGCTGATCATTTCCAGTTACAGCCGCTGTCTGTGTCCGTTGCTTAAAGTCGCTATTGTCCCTGTCAGGTGGAAACCTCACATCTACCAGGTTTCTGCCCGACGGCAACGATATTATGTAGTGTTTCATGTAAATTCAGAAATGCAAACTCGTATTTGAAAGCAAATCTGGGTGTGGGTTAAGGGAATGGACCATAGTGTCCCTATTCTGGGGGGCGAACATCCAGCAAAAAAACACAGATCAACAAGCCCACCGTTTTGGTGTAGAAGCAGGCCTAATAGGCCTGGGGAACTCCGGTCAATGAAGACCTGAGACTGATTCTAAAAAATGTCTTCTAAATCCATAATGGTTTCCTGAAAATGCTTCTATGTCAGTGGTGCTCAAACTTTTTAATGTCAAGGACCCCTAGATTTATATATATTTGACCGGGGACCCCCATCTCAAAATATTTTTGTTCCAGTGACGCAGAGAAAGAATGATCTGAGTTACAAACCTTTGCTTTAAAAAAAAATACTGTGTCCTATATATTCAAAGAGTTGCGTAAATTTGATGCAGATCCACATGCAGATCTACAAGCACATAACACAGCACAGAGTGCTGTGCTATGCGCTTGTAGATCTGCTATTTTTGAATAGCTAAAGTATAAAATAATGGTTAAAGTAGTTGAAATCTGACAGATGCTTTCCAGGTCTAAATGGGTTAAGTCAGTGGATTCCAGGGACTTTGTGGGTTCCTTTTTGGGGGTCTAAATTCTCTCTAACTCTAACAGTGTACAAATGGAACCAAATGCCAGAGTTAAGGGGAGACCTTGAAATGTAAAAGTTTGAGTAACACTGGGTTAAGTGTTTAATAAAGTCTTCATTCTGCAAGGCAGTCTTGGCTACATTGATGGGAGTTATCCAAGTTATCTCTGCAACGCATCTCTGGGCCTCCTGTGGGGCTTCGCAAGTGTCTCCGGATAAGAGCCTCTGCTAAATGCTTAAACTGTGTAAAAGTGTAGATTGAATTTAGAGGTCAAACCAAAATTCCTTTATCAGGTAATAGTACTCTTGACAGATCTGTGATTAAACAGGGACAGTGTCCTACATTTTGGGACTTGTCCTCGCTACCTTGAGCAGTCTCCTCACTGTCCGCAGTGTAAAACTACGACTATAAGAAAGTAAACAGTGCCTCACACCCAAATAAAAGTCTTAACAGCTTGTTAACAGCTATCTCTTAAATTAGTGTAATTAGTTGCAGCTGCTTATGCCAAACTAATACATACATACATACATACATACATACATACATACATACATACATACATACATACATACATACATTACATATACAAACACACAAAGTCAGATGTAGAAGCGGCTAGCACTGCTTAATAATATAAAATAAAAAACACAAAACTATAACAACCTTGGCTGTCCGTCCTCTCCAGTTCCCTGAGGACCACGGCGGCGGTGTTGTTGGGGACGGTGGTGGTGTAGGCGGGGAGGGTGGGGACGCCAGGGACCACCGGCGGAGGGACGTCCTCCGGCTGGAAGCCCCGCCGAACCAGCTTGAGGTGGACCGCCTGCCCGGTGTGACGCAGAACCTCCACCGCCTGCTGGTTGGTGTAGCCCTGGATGTTCACCCCGTCCACCTGCAGGGGGCAGCAGACCGAGGGCATACATAGAGCATCGCAGTGAGTTGTCGGAAGTAAATAGCCCATTCATTTTTACCATGGGGTTTTTCATTTTCAGCCACAAAGTCGTAGCAATTCAATGTAGACTTATACCACTAGGCTGGTGGTTGTCAAATGGTTCTATATGCTCCTGTAGAACCCCCGAGTATGTATGCAATCACTCCAGTTTTAGTAAAAACACGTTTTAATCAAGATCACACGGAGAAGAACTGCATTACCCATACTGCTAAAAATGTACATCCAGTGAAATCGACGTCTGTGATTGGTCTAACTTCTTCTTCTTTCATGTATCTTGCGGTTACCGTGGAAGTAGATTACTGCCCCCTGTCTTCCCGGCGGATTATTGCACTTCAGCAGAAGTCCGTGAGCGAGTGTCTTTCTTTTACAAATATGATGCACTGTTATGTTAAAGATGACGATAAGAGCGTCCACAGAGATGAAAATCACTACATGCCAGGCCATATGCTGGCCTGGATAACTAAACTGAGCGTGATTTAAGGGATATATTTCAGGAAACAAGTGTCATTCGCAATGCATTCTGGGAGTGTAGTTGCCGCAATTTTTTAAATAATGATGTACACACACAGTCTTGTAGTTGTACCCTGCCCTTTTTTTCAGCTTTCTAATTAATCATTGGATTTCACTTTATGAAATGTCTATGGAAGAAATGAATGGGGAAAATGCTTCCGACACCAGAGTGAGGACGGGGTGGGGCTTCAACTGCGATGCTCTATGGGGCAGTGTTTCTTAAAGTGGGGTCCAGGAACATTTTAAAGGTAGGGGTAAGTGATTTAATTTAATTCAAATAAAAACTAAATAGGTCTATGTTCTGATAGTACAAGTTACTATAGAGTGTTTGGTCCATATTTTGCCTTATCATCCCCTGTGAGGAGAAAAAGCAGTTTCAGTTGCTCCACCAAAACTGTTGGGTGACAGGTTTTCCTCCAATCAGGATAGAGTGGGGCTTTCCTCCAATCATGGTCGAGTGGGGGTGGGCCTTACACGCACCAAGGCCCGCCCCCACTTGATCATGATTGGAGGAAGGCCCCTGCCTGTCACCTAAATGAAAACTGAAAGTGAAACTGGTAAAAAAAAAGTATTCTACCACTTTTTGTGGTCACATGTTCAGATACTGGATTCTGATTGGCTTAAAACAGTGGTAAATCAGTCAACAACCTTGAGTTGGCTCATGGACCACTGTTTCAATCAGCCAACAACCCACTCCCTCTCATGGTAAATGGCTTACTTTTCAGATAGGGGTATGCGGCCAAATACATTGATATGCGGGTCCTTGACATGACAAAGTTTGAGAACCAATGGCATAGGGATTAGACGGGGAGGGGCTTAGAGCAGCCGCAGTCAAAGTACTGAATAGGCAGTCAACAAATACACTTGATTAGCATAAGTGAAATTGGTTTGATCTCAATGGTAATTAACATTGAGAGGAATGCTAACAACAGCACGGAGGATGGGTGCACCGTGCGTGTGTATCCCCCAATCTCCTTTGGCAGCCACTTTGTTTATTTAAATCATTCTGGGGAGCATTAAGCCTCGCGCATTTGAATAATTCAGACTTCGTTAACAGTCCATTAAGTGTTTTTTTTTTAAAGTTCGTTCCTGCAGCGCATTACCGATGTAATTTCACTGTGTGATGATTTGTAGAACACAAGACATGGTAATCCCCCAGGTCAAATTAAGACTTTGCAAGACATTTTTTGAAACACAGCACAAATATATGGTTGCGCTTTAAGTCAAACTCAGGACAGAAGACAAGTTAACTCGGGCACCACACCACACACAAGAGTTTAACTTCCTTGCTGATGCGTTGCTGCAGTGAAGTTTAAGACTTTATCCCTAAGTGCCCAAGTGTATAAAAGATCTGACTCTCATATAATCCCCTCCCGTTGTCTAAATTAATACATTTAATCTCTAATATAAATGGGATAAAGCACACATTGAGCAATTTACCTCATGCCAGTAAATGAAGAAGAAGTTTTAATTAAATGGAGGGAAGTGAAGTACTTACAGCTATGATCTGGTCTCCCACATGGATCCGCCCGTCCTGCTCAACAGCGCTGTCTTTAGTTATGCTCTTAACAAAAATGCCAGAGGGCTCTGAGAAGTGGAGGAAAAATAAAGGTATCCATTAACGGAGATATCGCTAACATCCGCGGTAGAGAGAAGGAGATGTCACTTCGGTGGCCTTCGTTAAATAATGACACTGGGCATTCTCGTGTTTAACCATTACATTCTTTTGTTCTTCAAACACATGAATCATATTTGATTATGCCGCTGCGGAGCGGTGATAACGCCGAGGCCCAATTTTCTTACACAAAGGCTTGTGACATTTTTTATTTATTTCAGTCATAATCTAGTTGGATTGATTTCCTTTAGCACAGAAACTGAGGTTATACTGGATAACTCTCGACTAGGAATAAAAAAAGTAACGACACTGGTGCATGAACCGATGCCATTACACCATTTGCCAAATTGTAAATAAAACTCGCCGAAATCCACCGACTTCTCACCTGAATTTTTGTCTCCCACGTAGCCTGCGATGGTGATCCCCAGGCCCTGGGCGTTCTTGCTGAGCTCCACTTCAAAGGCCTCTGTGTCGTCCTCCTCCTCGTAGCTCTGTAGGAACAGTGATACAGGAAAGGTGAGACAACACCAGGCCACTGCCAAGCCGCAAGAACATGTGACTTAAAAGAACGCTGGCAAAAAGATAAGCCTGCAAGTAGGGATGGGATGAGAATCAGTTATTGTGATATATCGGATATTTTTTTTAAATAATAATCATATCATAGACATTTGTATTTATTATGAAATATGTTCTTCATCACACACTGTATCCAAGTTGGCTAAGTATTTTACCGTCTATACACTAACAGCTATATTTTTGTCCATGCCTTACCCCTTATCCATAAACTTCTTTGACTTTTTTTCGCTATTTTGAAAATACAAATTCAAATAGCCAATCTACATCCAAACTTGTGAGCTTGTAGATCAGCTATTTGAAATATTTAAAAAGGCAGAGAAGTTTAGGGATAAGGGGTAAGGCACTGACGAAAATAGGGCCCTAAACCTCTTCACCAGAAATAACAGATCTACGAGTTCAAGCATGTGAGCCTTTTCAAGTTTTAAGCATGTTTTGATTACTTCAATAATATTGTTAATCGCAATTGTTTTGGCAACATGAATTTTCATATCGTCCCACACAGGAAAGTCGAGCCAACATCAAGACACAATTTACAATTTACAATTTAGGCATTTAGCAGACGCTCTTAATCCAGATCGACTTACAATAAGCAAGGTAATACATCACTACGCCAACATCAATACATCAAACGAATAGAAATATCAATCTAGACAAAAATAACGTAGGTAGACCAAGCACCTAGTCAGTAAAATATCACACTCGTGTGAACTGAGCGGTGGAGGCTGTGTGTGTGTGTGTGTGTGTGTGTGTGTGTGTGCGTGCGTGCGTGCATGTGTGTGTGTGTGTGTGTGTGTGTGTGAATGTGAGTGTGAGTGTGCCTGGCCTGAGGCTGAACAACAGCGCCCTTCCCTCCCTTAACATGTGTGGTCAGAAAAGGTATTGCAGGCTACATACAGACAGACAGACAGACAGACACGCACGCATACACACACGGCCACGTATAGGAGACGGTGTGACCACCGCTCAAAAAGCTTTAAATAAAAACCAAAAAAATGCCAATTAGGCTTAGGTGGAGTCTGAAGAGGTGAGTCTTCTTCAGGCCACGGCGGAAGCTAGGGAGTGAGTCTGTTGTCACTGCCAAACAGCAGGAATGTGTGACTCTAAGAGAATGCACAAAAGATAAGTTCCCTAAATCCCACAAATGGCCACCAGCGCTCAACCTCCCTATTTTCTATTATCTTCAAACACTATGATTAATGTACACGCTGACCGTGTCAGACGTGGACAGAATGCGGCTGACGTGCACAAGGATGACAGGGTCTAACATAATGCACAAGTCACTGAGATGCATTCGTATGTAAATGGAGCACAAGATTTGACAACGGCCACGGAATTGTTGTTCGCGAGCATTTAGTGCTGTCTGTCAGCGCGCTCTCCAAAGGCTGACTAACAGCTGACGTAACCCACTATTCTAATCCTCCCAAACCAGACCCCCCCATCCCGCCTTCCTTTATTCTACACCTGACAAAACAAGACATGGAAATGGAAGACAGAAATTCATGTCCAATACAATTCAGACGAGACTGAAGTATATTCTTTAGATCGTCTGTCGTCTTTGTATTATATGGAAATCACTGGAGAGGGAAGGGAAGGGATCTGCCATTTCAAATTACGTTTCAAACCATATAAGGCCTGTTTGAGTTGAAACATTGGCATTTAAAATAACGTTTTCTACTGAGAGCTGAGACACAGTGCAGACTTCCCTTCCTTTAATCTCCAGTGTACGTATTGTTGTTCAGCGACTTACATTATATGGAAATCAATCACCATTGTCTTGAACAGATGCTGTATGCAGAGAATCTGCTTATCTCAAAAGAAATTCAACGTGTCTGAATGAGGCACCTTGTCAGATCAGTAGATATCACATAGCTCATATAGCTCAGTTAACAACCCAGCAAGCAGGGTCAGGACCTGGACCAATCAGTGACGTCTTGATTGGGGCCTGATCAAGTCAAACCATGACTAGTCAGATCTGGCCTAGAATATCACCTGATTTCAGCCAACATAAATCCTGCATACGAAAACGGACGCCCTGGATTAATCATAGAGGGTCCGATCGAGGCCAGATAAATACCATCAACTAGTCAGATATGTACCAGAATATAACCTTACATGCTCATATTTCAACTAACATTACAAACAATAACAATAATCCTGTCAAACAAAAAAGTCCATATGAAGTCCTGGTCGGCCTGTGATCTGGCCTAGTTCTGAACATCACCGGAGTCACCGGAGGACGTTATCATAACGTCATCATGACGTCATTTGGCTTGCAGGGATTGTAACGTGCATGTGTGTGTGGCAACATGTTATTTAATTTTTTTATAATACAAAAACATATTCCTGTGACATGTATTTTTTTTAGCTGTGAGGTCACTCGTTCTTGTTATGGAAGGCACATCTGTGTGCTCAGAACGGAACGATGCATATGCCCAGCGCCCACCTGTTGCTCGCTGACCGTGGGCAGCACCGAGGACGAGGAGACGACCGTGGCAGAGATGCCCTCGTCCACGGGGGGACCCCTGGTGACGACCAGCTTCACCCTGTTGCCACACTGTCTGAGGACCTGTGCCACCTGGTCACTGCCCATGCCGTACAGGTCCGTGTCACCGATTCTCAGGATGTGGTCGCCGCTGTGCAGATGGCCATCCTGGAACAGGAACAAACCATGTCACAGTTCAGGGACGTGCAGAGAATGTTAGGGATGCAGGGGATGACATTTCTAAAAGGGCCTTTTGGTGAAAATATCAAAAATAGCAGACCTCCAAGCTCACAACGCGTCGCACTGCAACGTGTTGTGAGCTTGGAGGTCGGCTATTTTCGGTGTTTGATACCACACTGATTTAAGCATAATCAAGTCAATACTGGAGATGTGGGTAACGGCACGATTTCTACACAGAGAGGGCAATTCTTTCAACATAAGATGCTGCATTCAAGTTCAGAAGAGTTTGGACGAGGCAATTCTCTTGAATGCTGCCTTCAGGTATGGCATGGAAAGAGGGCATTTGCATTTCTTTCGCCATTGTAAAAACTGCATTCATGGTCTGCACTTTTTAGTACAGACGGATAAAAGGGCAGGGCAGCCTGTTACAGTTAGTTGGCCAAATAAAACGCACCAGTTTGAAGCCTTTTAGTATGGGTGGCCCTAAGCAAATCGGACCCATTGTAATATCTTAACTTTGTCAGGGCTAAGGTGTGCACACTGAAGACATGTACCGGCAAACGATTACTTTGTCTCACTTATGGTTATGGAGTCAGAGTTGGCTCCCCTGTGCATGTGTGTAACACCGGATTCATACTTATTGTGCGTCAGTGTAGCACGCCGAAAAGAGCAGATCTACAAGCTCATTACATGTCGCAGGATTGTGATCTTGTAGATCCACAAGTTTCAGTGCGTGACACAACACAACCAAGTATCAGGCATAAGTCTCAAACGCTACTCATACATAGTACATTCTGCACAGTGATTATGTCTTGCCTAGGGAGGTGCCTCCGGCTTATTCAAATCACAATGTCTTCTTCATTGCACCCTAAGCTATTTTAGCAATGCTGTTTTAAATATGCATTCCATTTAAAGCAAAGTTACCCTTGAATGAAACGCACGTAGCCAGTTTGATTATTGCCACCAAATGCAGCACCATATGGCCTGAATGAACAATCAAATGTTTTGCTTGTCAATGGACCCTTCGCTAAGCCCCACCCACTCCTGCACGTTATATGACGGCTTTTCCCCATATAAATAATCGATCATTTCAGGAGTAAGAGCTTCAAAATCTCCCCTAAATCTAGTCAACAAGGCCTGCAGTAAGTTATGCACTGGAAAATGTGCATGACATTATTTAAATAAAGTAAAAACACTGGGAAATGTTAGAGGGGGAAACCGTATCCAACTAAATCAACTCATTATCATTTATCACCGGTCCGGACAGGAGTTTTCATGTACCGCACGGTAAGACTATATTGTAGCAGTTAATAAATAGACCAACAAATGAATTAATCACTTTTGGGGGTGGGGTAGCGAAGGGTCCATTGAGTTCAACATAAATTGTGTATGGTTTTTTTCCCCCTTTTCCCGGTATAGGCAAGGCTGAACTCCGCCCGAAAACAAAGGAAATATATGCAGCCCTCAAGGTACCTGATCAGCGATGCCTCCAGGAAGGATGGTCTTGACGATGACCCCGGTGGTCTTTCCACCCACGATGCCGAAGCCCAGCCCACTGCCGTCGTTGACCAGTTCAATGGTCTCCACATGCTGCCACTGGGTTCACATGAAAGACAAGACGCACAGTCAAAACAAGACTTGGATAGCTCACACTCACATTGTGAAAGAATGGTATAATTTGTGTGAGGATAGTTTTGAGCTGGGATATAAAGTAGTTTGAGTCTATTAATGATCGCTAGGAGGGGGACTCTTTCTTGGTACCAATAATTGGTCATAATGGGCAATTAAATTGTGACATGATGACATAAAGTGACAAGGGTTGCATGATCATGCTTCCTCCAGCTGAGAAGCAGCCAAAAGGGTTTCTTATTATTTGACAACATTGAAAAGGTAATTGTTGTAACTTTCAATCAGTTGTTGCTATACATATACAGTAGCAACATCATTTATTTAAAAAATAAATTTAATACAAATTTTAAGGTTTAGAAAACTTTTTCGGAACGGCCTAAAAGGGTTAACCAGCTAAGAAATGCAGCCACATATACCTATTTAATTTGGTTCTTTTGACTGGTCGTCTCTTGAGTTTCTCAATTTAATTCAAGATTGTATTGATGAATTTGAAAGCCTTGCAAGGCCAGGCTCGTAGTTACATTTTAAATATGCCGGTCCCGTATGAAGCCGAGTGCAGTCTGAGATCCTCAGATTGGGCCCTCTTGTTTGTTCCTAAAACTTGTCTCATTACGCGAGGCTTTCGCATCAAGGAACGGCCTGTCTGCAGACCTAAGGCTAGCAAAGTCATTCTTTTTAATCACTTCTGAAAACATTTCAATGTCAAGGCCTTTTCATAGTGTTTGTTTGTTTGTTTTATCTTCTTAATCCCTCTCCTGTGTCCATGCTTATCACCCTTTGTGCCATTTCTTTATGCCTTCCACTTGTATTTGTGTTTATCTTTTTACTTTTACTATTTTTAATCTCTTTCATGATAATGTTTATCTCTTTCGTAATTTTTTTTTTTGTAAAGCAGTTTGTAACCTTGTTTCAAAAAGCACTGTACTAGTAACGTTTAATATCGTCACTGTCGGGCAGAAACCTCGTATCTCCAAGTTTAAAATGTGTACGTTTTTTCCGTAAAGCCCTGGTTCATCACACAAGACTATTGCAGAAAACTAGTGAAAATATCTGATCCACAAGCACACAACGCCTCGCACCCGCGAGGCGTTGTGTGCTTGTGTGCTTGTGTGCTTGGCTATTTCTCCTGCTGTTTCCAAGCTTCAGTTGAAAGTAACATTTAAGAAACTTATGACAACAGCGGACAGCCAAAGACTAATGTAATAGTTGTCTGTCAGTAACGTAGAGGAGCTGGCTTTTACGCTCTGCTCTGCAGCCTCTGCTCCAGTCCTCTCTCTCCGCATGCTGTCTAAACAAGCAATTTAGCTGCTAGCCACGCCTCCAGCCGATCTACAAGCCCACAGCCCGTCGATGATGCAATGTAGTTAGGGCTTGTAGCTTAGCTTTTTTCCCCAGCCTGTTATAGCATCTGAATTTGCGCAAACAATGTGCTTATTATTTTACAACTATACATTTAAAAAAAACTATATATAAAAAATGTAAAAAAAAAAAAACTAAAAAAAAAACTATACATTTTATATATTATATAAACTATTCGACTATTTTCGAAACATTATAAAAATGAATGAATGAAATTCAAATGGGATTTTAGAGGCAAACTGACAGCTCTAATACTTTTACTTCAGTAAAAAAATTGAGTACTTTTTCCACCACTGCTGGTAATCACCTGAGGCATGGCATCCTACATACATGCATGCATGCAAGCGTGTGCATTTTCCCTCACTGGAGCGTAACACCACAGAGATGCCACCCCGCGGGGAATAGCACCTGTGTGTGGGTAGGTGTGTGCATATGTTGTGCACAAACACACACATGCCTCTGTGTGTTTAATGTGCCATATGTTATATCAAGCATGTGTGACCATTAGCATGGCCTCAGAAGGTGCACACAGGCATTGCTGTGCGTGCAGCCGTGCGTGTGTGTGTTAAGTCCCATTAAATTGCCATTGGACAGAAGGTAATATATCGTTGCTATCGGGCAGAAACCTTATATATCTCCTACGTTTTTTTTTTTTTTTTTTTCATAAAGTAAAGTCCTGCCTCACACTGTCTCAGACTGTCTCACAAAGACTGTCTCACAAAAGTAGTGAAAATAGCTGATCTAGATCGGCTATTTTCACTGTTTTAAAAGAAATATGTAAAATGATAAATACAAAAGAAATGGATTTGGACATACAAGCGTTGTGTGCTTGTAGATCGGCTATTTTCACTAGTTTAAATAATTTTCAAAAAGATCACAGAACACAAAACGAACGGTTCTGGACATAACAAGGTTTCCACTCGACAACAGCAGCATGCATTCTTCTTCCTACCGCGCTGGAGTTGGCTGACAGGGTGCTGGCAGCAGAGGGGGTGCGGGACACCACAGGGGTGGCCAGCTGGGGGATGGGCCCCCTGGCCACGGTCAGGTCCACCCGCTCCGAGGCCTTCTGCAGGATGCTGATGGCCTGCTGGTGGGTCACCGTCTGGTCCAGGGCCTGGCCGTTGATAGCCAGGATCTGGTCCGCTTCCTTCAGCTTCCCATCGCTGTACAGAGAAGACAGCGTTCAGTGGATGGTAGGGACGGGACGATAGGAACATTTCATATCACGATTATTGTGACAAAAGAGATGTTATTATCGCGATAATCAAAATCCATTGTCCTGAGGAGGAACATTTGCAGATCTAATAAATAGCAAAAGAATAGCAAGCTCACAATTGTTGTGAGCTTGTAGATCGGCTATTTTTTTGGCAAAGACATTTGATAGATTGAAAAAAAGACTGTGTCAAGTGCGTATATTATAAGTACCTTTTATCAAGGGTTTAAGTGGTACCGGATATTGCAGCTCGGCAAATAAAAGGTGAATTGATCCCAGTGCATGACTGAGGACAATATATCACTATAAATTAAATCTCCACAATACGATTATCGTGAGTGTTTGTATCACGATAAACGATAATATCGCTTATCGTCCCATCCCTAGTTGATGGATGTTGGTATTAGATCCAGACCCATATATCGGTTTGCCAGATATATCGACCATTGTTCCACTTTTTGTATCGGAAATTATGTACAGACGATTATCTTTTTTACAGTTTCAACCTGCCGTCCCTTTTGGGTATGTCATTATAGGCACAAATGTCTCAGTTAAAAAAAACTAAAACAAAAAAAACAAAACAAAAAACATTCTAGATCTGCTATTTTTTTTTACCATTTTCAACAGGGATAAATACATTCAAATGAAATGTTCTGAAATAGAAACTTTAATCGTATCTATGTTTTTTAAACTGTGAGTCAAAAAATCGGTAGGACTCGGGATTGGCACCAGACCCAGATACTGTACAGTATATTGCATTGGTCGGGCTCTATTTTCTATCAGTTAAGAGTCTTTTGAGTTTTGGAATAAATCTACCTTTGGGGTAACTGGAGATTTATATTAGTTTTGAAGAAACATGGCTTACAGAGGTATTGTAATGTCACATGTCTAACACAATGCCATGCCGTGCTTAATTCTGACCGCAGTATCACTTGAAGATCTGCTTGAATCTACCCACAGGCCAAGTATATAGAGCTGAGCATGGGTTCATAGGTTCAGGATTTGGAGTGCAGTTAGTCCAGTTATTACACTCGCCCGGGGGCGCAGTCCAAAGTATGTGAACGGAGAAAAATGCTGTGCAGCATTAGTAATCATCTGAGTCATGGTTCAGTTCTGGGTTGCAGTCAAGACACCTCTCCAGTACATACAAAGTGCAAAAGAAAATTATGCTCCCCAGTTCCCATGGTGGAATTAATATTTTCCCAGATTTGATTTGCAAGTGAAATTCGAAATATGAGATATTTATTATCAAAATGGAAATATTAAATTAGAGGGAATCAATAACATATGTTATTAGAGCACCGAAGTCTGATTTAGTGATTTTACTCATCCTATGTGGGTCATGTTTAATTCCCATTGACGTCTTTAATATTGCGTTATATAAGAACTGTGTTTAAAAAAAGAAAAAAGGAATACCATCGCCAAATTAATTAAATCTTCGCCAGAAACAGACATCAAATCAGAAACACCAATATGAGTGACTGACTAAAATGATACAGAGCCAAAATAGCAATAGCAAAAATAGCAGATCTGCAAGTTAAAGTGTTTGTGAGCTTGTACAGGGATACACCCCTGGGGACCCCGGTGAATGAAGCATTTAGCTAGTCTTTGTTATCTATCACAGGGGTCTTCAACGTGTTCAGGCCAAGGACCCCTTAGTTGAGAGAGATATGTAGCAGGGACCTCCACAACCTTTTCATAGATTCCATATAGTTTCCTCGTTTGACAGCACAATTCAGTGTATTTTGGATTCATGTCAATTTGTGTTTTCAAATATTTAACCACTTGAACCGTCAATACTTAATAAACTTGACCTTTCACTCTGTCCTACACCAAACCTCTTCGTCGAAAATAGTCGATCTACAAGCTCACAACGCAGCGCGAGGCGTTGTGAGCTTGTAGATCGGCTATCTTGGCTAAAGTTCTCAGAATATGGACGCTAGGGTTCAAATGGTTGATGTAAAAAAGGAGAAAAAGGTTTGTGTCACACAAAGATTTGGAGGACCCCTGTAGTAACTCTGAGGACCCCCTAGGGGTCCCGGACCCCCTGTTGAAAGACCCTTGATCTATCAAGAAATAAAAGTGTTTTAGTACAATACTGACTTAATGGCACATTTGTACATTTTTGGTTCTCTGATCTTTATGTTTTCCTTACCAGTAAGCCACACTTCCAGGCTGGATTTCCTGGATGAAGATTCCCAGCTCTCCGCGGTGCTCGCTCTTCAGTCCTACCACACTGAAGCCCAGACCACCTGACACCGGTTTGACAAGGTCCACATGTGTCACGTAGCGTCCCTGCAACACAGGTTTAAACACACACGCACACGCGCGGACACACACACACACGCGCGCAGGCACGCACGCACGCACGCACGCACGCACGTGCACGCGCACACACACACGCACAAATACACGCGCGCGCGCACACACACACACACACACACACACACACACACACACACACACACACACACACACACACGCACATGGTTATTTAGACGCTCATGGTCTTCCTGCAGCATCAAAGTAATTATAGGCACCACTTAGAAGTCTATTTGAAGTGTCCCAGGAGAGTTGAGCAGATCAAGCAATATGGAAGTCTCAACTTTGAATGTCTTTGCAAGTTTGCATATTATTGAACAAGACCTGCTAAAGGTCACCAAGAGGCTTTCACAAATGAGACGTTGGATTCTTTTATATGAAACAGTCACAGATGATAAATCTGGTGGGACTGCCTCAGACTTGTCAACTTGAAAAAAAAAAGTTTTTATTATGTCATGTTCATCACTGTTTGAACTAAACTCAAAGCAGCGTGCAACCAGCTCAGTTTCTTCCTGTGTTTTAAAAGTGTCCTACCTGTGCCATGGACTGAATAACATGCTCAAATTCCTCAGCCGAAGGCTTTCCATTGATATGTGGGACAGCAGAGATTTCTGGGTAGGGGAGATGGCCGCCATTAGGCTTCACTGCAGCAATGGAGTCGCCGAGGTCACCTCCGAGTTGTGATGGGCTACCTCCCTGGAAACAGAATTAACGAGATACATTTTGCGGTTTTGTCATCACATTGACAGCGTCTTTGACAGTTTAGCCATCGTTTGTAGAGATGTCTAGCAGTGTTTTGGGCCAGACATTTCTTATCAAGTCAAAATGTGTATTTGTATATTGTTCTCCCACTGTTCAAAGCTGAATAAATCAGTGATGTGTTGGCAAAAAGCTCATGGAGACAACTGGAGTTGTTGGAGACAACCAAAAAACAAACACATCGAAAGGCATTTAAACCAAAAGCACATAATAGATCTACTGTGAAAATGATTACATACATTTCCCTGAGATTTATTTTGAGTGTGGAAATTCAGGTCATCAGATGTCTCTTGCACCCCTGAATACCTCTTCGTGACAGGTGCGCTGGCAGAGACGACAGGTACACTTTGAGGAGAATAATTTGATATCTCTATTGAGCAAGAGAAGACAGTGCACACGGTTGTTCCGGCTTCCTCAAAGTGCACGCGTCTGCTCCACCAACGCACTTGTCACAAAGATTTCTATTCAGGTGTGCGATAGACTTTTGATATCTCTGTTGATATCTCAAGTGAAGACGGTGTGTGTGCGGGGTGAGTTTATATGAAAACTGGGAAGAGTGGGTGTCAAGAAAAGCAATGGGAGACGCCAGAGAGTTTGTTATCTACCAAACCAATGAATAGCTGTGTTTGTGTAATCTTTCAGGAGATAAAAGGGTCTTAGCTGATGTTCCAACAATGAGTGCTCAAGATGCAATATCTCTGTCCTGCTGGGAGGAGGAGGCATCACAGCCATCTGGAGGCCTTGAAATGCTCCAGTTTTAATTGCCGAGATGACTTGGCTTGTGTGACTAATGAATTACACGAATGAGACAACTGTGTAAAAGAGTGTTTTTGATTCCATTAACGAAAGGGCGTAACGTTTATGGTCCCCCCGAATTTGATTAAAAAGGATAGCCGTCTATTTGATAAACACTCCCTCTGAAACGCGCCGACCTCAAGCTGCCCTTTTGAATCTTGTATTTACGTAACCTTTACTTAACCAGCGAGTCACATTGAGACTAAAAACATATTTTGAGACCTTAGCCAAAACGGGGCCAAAGCAGTATAAAACAAGACAGAAACAAGAACAGAGGCACACAACAGGTGTACACAAACTAAAACGATACAATGGCGCTAAAAGGAGAAATGACACAGCATAAAGTAATACGGGGTTTGACTTATGTGTTAACATAAAGCATATTTCCTGTACAACAATAAGCTTTGTTAGCCGGCGTCTGGCTAAGAGGATTAAAGTTCCAGTTTGGTTCTTTCACATTTAAGAAATTGTTTCTGCCCCACTTCACATGGTGGCGGTGGCCTCTCTCTCATTGGAGAGCAGGCCTGGTCGCCATGGCAACATGGTGACCGGTCCTAACAAGTGCAGCCAGGAGAGCGTGTGTGTGTGTGTGTGTGTGTGTGTGTGTGTGTGTGTGTGTGTGTGTGTGTGTGTGTGTGTGTGTGCGTGCGTGCGTGCGTGCGTGCGTGCGTGCGTGCAAGTTTACATGTCTGGCTCTTGTCACAACAAAAGCACACTGTATCTCCATCTAAATTGATTCTGTTGTTGGATTTGAAGAGCATTGTGGAAAGTCAGATATCTGTTTTTAACATTATGACATTTGTTTTATTTCAAGAACTATTCTGGGAAATTGGAATAGAGAATGGGAGAGATTGACTAAATTGATGAAAACATGCTTTTGTTTATGCACGCACGCACAGCTGCACACGCGCCAGCCGCCAGCGCGTGCACGAACACACACACACATTAACACACACACGCGCACGCGCGCGCGAGCACACGCACACACAGCCCTCGCGATAGTTACAAAGTACGTTGGAATGTAACACATGTGAGGTAAGCTAAAGCACCAGCACCACAGAAATGCCAGCAGGGCTTTAATAATGGGAATTCCGCAAGGGATACAAAAAGCTTCAGCATCCTACCTCCCACTGCATAGCTTACATACTTTCCCCCTCTGTGTCTCAAGCACTTACCCCGGCCCCTCCGCACATATCTGCCATGACCCAACAACCCTTCTCTCTTATGCTGAAATGTTCTCAATTCTCGAGGGGACTCAACCGGAGAAAAGTTCCTCGCTTTGGCCAACTCTCTCCACTTATGTAACCCTACAATGTATCTGGACAGTATTGGAATGAAAACACAATAGGCCTATAGGACATTAATTGAGGGAGTAGGGGTTCTGGGTGATGGGGAAGAATAGTTTCAGAATGTGGACTAATAAATACATGAGTTTAGGAAGTCATTCAATTGTGAAAAAAGTTTAATTTAAAAGTAGTCGCTAAACAAACTAAGTTCTTTAATGTTAAAGGGACACTTTGCTTAAATCCCATTGTTCTGTGTATTTCTCCCTGGAATGTGGAACATTCATGCATGTGGACATTTCAGCATTTTGTTTAGGCAAGCTCTAAATGCACAGAATACAATAAGGTTTTTGTTTGACACACTATTATGATCTCCTCACATCAGAACAATGGGAAGTCTGCAAAGCATTCATTTAAGCAATTAAATATCACAAAAGAAAAAAACATTCCTTGTCCTTCCGGTATCTATTCTCCCCAATATGCCTTTAGTGGATCCATTGAATATATGTAAAGTAATTTGTTAATGGGTTGCCATGATTTCCCCCACAAAAAAACATGATGATCAGGTATTGTGATTATACTAGGAGGAAAATCTTTTCCAAAAAGGTGTACAGAAAGTGTTATGTACAGTACATAGCTACACCGGGGTGGTGACCCAGCTGAAGTTAGACACACCCACAGTGTTGTTGAAGGGTAAAAGGTTTGAAAAAGATGAGTTTATGATGTCAATAACTCAGTGTTTTTCGTTCAGGCCTTTTGTATCCGAGGCTTTCAGCTTTCACGAAGAAACCAAAATTACACCGGGAAGGCAATTTGCACATTATAACCCCACCAGGTGGTCTTTTAGAGTAAGAGCAACTAGACACATACAAAACAGAAAAAGTACAAAACTATGCCACCATCTCTTTAAGATCTAACCATTTTGTGCCTCAGGGCTGTTAGAATTATGAGTTTTAAGTATACTAGAGTTCAGGCCACTACAGGCAGACCGGACGGCCCATAGTATCTACTACATTTAGCTTTTTTTAGCTCAAAATAATGTTCTTATCCTAAGATAAGAACATGTTATTCTTAGCCTGGCCTATAGCAGTCTGCACAGTGTCAGTACTGTCTGACTTATTAGGCAGAGACATGAGAGTAGCGTTTATCCCGCCAGCCAGTCTAATCTCTGGTGTCAGACTGAACGTACCGCATGCATTAGTTTTAATTAGATAACAGGGATAAAGGTACTGCAAGGGTCCATATCTACACTTTCATTAGATTGACACTCAGGATTTTGCAGCACATATTTTCATATCCCCGTTGTCGGGTGGAAACCTTGTATGTCCAAAACCGTTTGTTTTGTATTTATCATTTTAAAAATTATTTAAACTAGTGAAAACAGCCGATCTGCAACGCCTCGCACCGCGAGGCGTGGTGTGCTTGCAGATCTGCTGTTTTCACTACTTTTGTGCGACGGCCTTGTATGGTGAAGCAGGGCTTTGCTTTGAGAAAAAATGTACACATTTGAAACTTGGAGATACAAGGTTTCTGCCCGACAACGACGATATATTCTCCTATGTGATGGTCAAAATGGGCAGCTCATTGCTGTTTATCAGTAAGCCATTCACAGTTTAGTCTCAGTTCTCAGGTGATTTGTTCACGCTGCTGTATGCATGCTGATGCAAATGCCTAATTTGCGTGGTATTCCCCTGCAAGCATCCCTGCCGACTTGGGATGCCCTCGCAAATGGAGGGTCAAAATTTAATTAGCTCACCATTCCAACCCGTTATCATCACCACAGTGATATGCTGCTGATGCTGTCTCTAAATGCTGGCAATCATATCCCACTAATCTCATTGATATTCTGAGAACCTGGTCAGTCTCCCACTTGATCGTTGGAACAACTCAAAACTTAATGTGATATGGATCTGCAATTAAGTACACCATCATATAAGCTCTGATAACCTGAGGGTCTGTCTGTGTGTCTGTCTGTCACAAATGTCACAAACCACCACTGGACCGCCATATTTTGTTGCACATTCTTGTGCTTGCTGGCCGGCACCGCCGCCTACCCCTCCACAGTGAATGTCCAACGTTTTTCTTTTATATCAGTGTTTCTCAAAGTGGATTCCAGGGACTCTGGTTAGGTTAGGTTTAGGTGTGTCCCCCCGACTTTCGTCACCTCCGCGCAGCCAATCGCAAGCTTCCGCTGCCTTAACCCAGTTGATTTTTTGATACAATCGGACTGAAAGACCTCCTGTCAGAGTTAAGGAGAGACCTTGAAATGTGAAAGTTTCAGATACACTGTGTTATATGATCCCAGGTCAGCCCATGGTGAGCTTACCTGCTCTTTGAGGTGCTGCACGGACTTCTGCAGGGCCAGGATCTGGTGGAACAGGGGGCTCTGGAGCACCGACTTGAGCAGGCTGAGCTTCTCCTCGGTGGGCACCTCCCCTCTCTCCTTCAGCCTGGCCTGGAGACGCTCCACCGCCTGCAAGGCACGCTGCGTATCTGCAAACCATCACATAGTTCAGTGACAGCAAAGCACCGGGCGGAGTGGATGAAGGGGAGCGATGAGGGACAGGACATGGAGACAGAAGTGTACCAATGACGGCTGGAGGGCTTGAGCTCTGGCCGATATATCAGCCATTATTTGACTTTTTTTGATGAAATCGGTATCTGCAATTATGCAGCCAATATGTCCCAATCAGATCGCAATATGTTGCAACGATCGGCTATTTATTTTTACAGTATGTTTGAATGCGGCTTAAGTGGTTATTTGTGTTTGTTTATTTTTATTTGTTTGATTATATGTAAATTCTTAAAAAAATCTTAAAAAATAAAATAAAAACTCTGTAATATGTGGTCTATGACTCTCCAAAACCGGGATCGCACCGGACCCAAAGACCTGGCATCCGCAAGGAGGACAGCAGTGTGTGTGGGGGGGCAGACAAGGATGAGAAACGGGCTGTTTTAAAATGCCCTGTTATACACTAGTGCAGTGCAATACAGACTTTAGGTTAAATGGAGCGATATTATTTGGTTTGGAATGGTTTCTCTCAGTCATCATAAAAAAAACGTGTGCCTCTAGATGATGCGGAAATGGAATGTAGTTAATATTGCAACAGAGTAAATGAGAAACAGAGTTTGAAACAGAGGAGACAGAGGAGAGAGAGACTAAATGGAGGGAGAGAGGGCAAACCACAGGTTTCCATCCAAGGGGTTAGTTAAGGTTGACTGCAATTCAATAGAAGTTACAATAATGGAATAATGTGGCTCCGGGTTGTGCGTGAAAGCAAAATAAATAACAAGCTAAATAGATAGAGATAGAAAGGAGGAGAAAACTCTGTGCAATGTGCTATTCTCTTTCAGAATAACAATGTTTCTATTTTTCTCTGGGTCAATGGTGGCATGCACGGAGGCCTAGAATGGGTATCTGCAGGGGAGGGGGAGGGGGAGGGGGGAGACATCCTTCCAACAGCTTGCTTGCTGGACCCTGCATAAGCTCCAACAATCGAGCAACTCAAGCCTCATCGTTCGCTAACAAGACACACAGCGGCTTGTTAGTGAGGATCGGCTGGTCCGACGTCATTTGGACGAGAGACGAAGCAATTGCCGGGGCTCCCCAACTGTGACTAACACCTAATGGGGGGGTGCACAAGGTACAGGAGGAGGGGGGGGGGGGGGGGGGGCTTGGCTGTTTGAACAGCGGCTGTAAACAAGCCAATAGCGTGGAGGTCTCTGCAGACAGGACGTTGCTGTTGGCTGGTACAGTGTGGGTAACTCTGCCGCCGTTGTTTTGGTTGCACTTGCCTCGCAAGCGCGCATAATGCTTACATAAGACTCCCACCAGACTGTAAGCCTACAGTATGCGTGCGTGCGTGTGTGTACGTATGTGCACATGCATGCACGCGCTTTGAGAGATAGGGTTGTTTTCGGAGAAGAGCAGAAGTGCGGCACAGATATCTTTGGGTCTGGCCCTTTTTCAGCTCTGTCGGGAATGGGATGAGTATAAGCATCTCATATTCAAACAAAATATTTCCTCTATCCAACGATCATGCAACATACTGTAGTATGTTATTATTTTATTATGTTATGTTGTTTCTCATCCAATTTCCATCCTTCTGTTATTTTTTATCTCTTTGCATGAATTTATTCCTCATTCTCTATGTGTATGTTTTGTTATACTCTTATATAGTTTTTTTATCATTTGGATTGTGCCATTGTGCACAGTATTGTTAAATCTCCGAAAATTGTCAGAAAGGTTTTCGGAATAATAGATGACTTAGACTTACCCATTGTTTCAATCATTTCTGGATGCCAGGTGAGTGTGATGGTTGCCCATTAACAAAAGTCACTTCTTTCTTTTCTTCAAGGCCTGCAAAATAGATCAATATAGCATCACATATTCCACACGCACTGAGGGGGGAGAAGCAGCATCATAGCATCTTTTGCCCAATGTATGCTCCATCGTACAAATGTTTTTCAAATGCGGAAAATACGGTAGCAGATCTATAGTAAGCTCAAGGCAGCTTACAGATCGCTGTTTTCAGCGTGTGACACTGTTGCATGACGAATATAAATAAGGCAGGCTTATCAGTGGCTGCAAAATGTGAGTCAGCAAAGCAGCAATCAGTAAACCAGCCATTTCATTCACTGACTCATTCTGTTGTTGTTTTTCCACGCTTTCTTTGCAGTATGTCCCGACCAAAAGCCAACCTAGCATTCCCTCTCAGCAACCGACTTCTCCAATGTCCTCTACTCTAAATGTCAACGTGAATTGGACGTCGCCCTTTCCTGATGGGTGGACTCTTATCTCACCGGATGCTTCATCAAAATGTCATTGTGTCTTCGCTGAACTGAACCGAACCGTGGGCTATTTGCGGAGTCCCAGTGCAATTGCAAACCTTTACCGGCAGGCAACCGTACTATACTGAACTACACATCAAGGCTGTTACAGTCAGTCAGTACCAGGGGCGTCACAAGGGGTAGGAAAGTGGGACTGAGTTACCAGGGCCCAAGGTGGAGGGGCCCTAGTAACTTTAGCTATTGAAAAATAGCAGATATACAAGCTCACAGCGCGGCACCGAGTGCCGCGCTGCGAGCTTGTAGATCTGCTATTTTTGAAAAGTCGTGAAAATGTGCGCAAATATTTGAATATATGTATTTTTTAAGTGAACATTTGTAAGTCAAATTTTGCTTCTGGGGGGTCCCTGGAACTAAATATTTTGAGATGGGGGGGTCCTTCACATGAAAAAGTTTGAGCATCACTGACAAGGAAACATAGGTTTCTTGGCACACATTTTCACGATTTTTCAAAAATAGCAGATATACAAGCTCGCAGCGCGGCACTCGGTGCCGCGCTGTGAGCTTGTATATCTGCTATTTTTCAATAGTTAACATTCATGGGGGGCCCGCAGTGAATCCTTGTACCCAGGGCCCAGAATTTGGTGTGACGCCCCTGGTCAGTACAGTAGGTCTCTTATATATCCAACTAATGCTCTTATTGATGGATTAACAGCTGCACATTACAATTCCTGAGGCACTTCATTAATCGACTTTGGCAGGGGTTTCGTGACTTGCGTGACATGCCTGTGGCAGGCCTTAGTGACGTCATTAACCTGAGCAATGTGCTTCTGACTGGTGGTGATCATCAAAACTTCCACAACAATTGCCGGATGCTTGTACCTGTATGAGTGAGTGATGAAATAAACACCCCTTGATCCTCGATTGGCTTACCTATCTATCGCAACTGAAATAAGATGTCTAGTTTCACCCAGTGTTCACAAACAAACACATAATATTTCTATCAAAAGCTTTGTGGTGGAAACACTGACTTGTTTCACTTTCTCAGTCCAATAAATCACCAAGTATTACAAGTATTACAAGTAAACACCAGCAGACACAAATTTTGCACCGCAGCAAACGACATTCCAAAGGAAGTATGCTAATCCTATCATGGATTGAACCTTGGAACTAGGGACGCACACTTATTTGTGCATCATATTGAGGACAAAATGTTTGAATGGGAAGCTGAAAAAGCCTTTTGTGATGGTTGTAGGCTGCAGACACAATCAGTGCATTTCTGGGGAGGCTTTAAAAATAACGGTCTACCTGTAGAACAAATAAAAGCAAAAGTTGGAAAAAGCTCAAATTAAAAACAAGGTTTCATCTTTGATAAATTTAAGGTGTTTGAACTAATATGTGCATCTGGTCTGCACCCAGAATCACAGTTAGTGTTTAACAGGTGTACGGCAACGCACTGCAACGCTGTATCGGTAACGGTTGATTTTACCATGCAATTCACCGGTCATCGGATTTCTGCCAAAATGTCAATATTGTGCATTCCCACTTGGAACAAACGGTTCATTCACACATCAAGGTAGTGACATACTGTATGTAGGCTACTTTGGCTAATGCTCTTATTGATGGATTGACATTTGTCAATTGCCATTCCTGGACTCCAGTAATTGACCTTACGGTGGCTTTGTGACGTACTAGTCTAGAGTAGCCTACATTACATGACAACGACTTTGGCACACATGACATGACTAAAGTAGAGCGACAGGTAGTGACACCTGCGGGGCCGAGAGCATGAACTGCTTCCTCATGCTGATAAAGCTCCTTTGAATTGAACTGAACTGGTTTCATGTCTATTTCACTGGGTTGAACATATTACATTCACCTTTACCGACTAGGTTCCGGTTGACAGTTAGTTATCATGCATGACCTTTAAATGTCTTGTCATCTGTACTGTATGCCGTTTGCTTTGCACTTAATACTTACTTATGTACTCGTCGTTGTCGGGTGGAAACCTTGTATCTCTAAGTTTCAAATTCTTCTTTCGCAAAGTAAAGCCCTGCTTCATCATACAAGGCCGTTGCACAAAAGTAGTGAAAACAGCAGATCTACAAGCACACAACGCCTCACACAGTTTAAATCATTTTTAAAATGATAAATGCAAAACGACCGGTTTTGGACATCCAAGGTTTTCACCCGACAACGACGATATGTTTGTTGCGACCAATAGGTCGCAGACAATGAAAATCGTCACATCTTGTCCGTATCTTGTCCAGATCTTGTCTGTAACGCCTCAATGTCTATAGCTGCTGACATCGTTGTGACATCACATTTTGACAACACATTCCGTCCTTGTCCCTTGTATGCCCATATATGGAGATCCTGATCTCCATATATGTCTATAGCTGACCTATGACATCACATTGTTGTGACATCACATTGTGACATCACATTCCGGCCTTGTCCCTTGTATGCCCATCTACTATAATTTTGCGAATGTCTGAGTGAGTGAGTGAGTGAGTGAGTGAGTGTCTGTCTGTCTGTCTGTCACAGCGTTTTCTCCTCAGTGGCTGGAGCAATTGATCTGAAATCGCATCACCATCAGCATATGAACACACCTGACATAACTGTGAAGCCCGTTTGTCACTTTCACAAATCGTATGCTGTATATTAGCATTTTTATGGTGTATCTATATCTATTTAGCCTACAGTACCTTTTGTGACCACACATGTTAAGGGAGGGGCGCTGTTGTTCAGGCCATGCACAATCACACACAAACCCCCACACACACACACACACACACGGGGGGGGGGGGGGCGGGCGGGGGGGGGGGGGGGGGGGGGGGGGGGGGGGTTCTGGCCCTGTTACAGATGTTGTCCAAAAATCATGCAGATCGGTACACAGTATCTCTGTAGCCGTTAAATGGAACGGGTATTTCTTACATTGATGCTCCTACATATTAGCATGCAAGCACCAGTTAAAGTTACTTTCCATCCCTCATATACTGTGTGCACAGTGCACATCCCATAACCCACACACTGCACATCATTTCGGAGCTCATATCTTTGAACGGGTAAGGGCTAGTATATGGAGTTCCCTGATGTCATCAAAATTAAATCCATAGCTTGGAATGCCTCATGTGGTATATAACCATAAGACATCTATGATGTCAGACATCAGTCATATCCATATTTGGGGAAATATTTTTTTCCACATTATCTATCTATAAATGCGACAAATCTCTGCGTGTATGTATCTCTGCGTGTATGTAACCCGCGTATCTCGAGAACCGTTCGTCCCACCGGCTTCAGATTCGGCACGCGCGTTCCCCGACACGGCGCGGAGTGCAGTGCCGAGCCTCGACCCGACCCGACGCACGGTTTCCGAAACCGCGCAAAACGTTCGGAATCTCCTTATGCAGAGCTGATTGTTGACATCAGGCTGTTGCGGAGGAAATCGGCGCAAGCGCTGACTCATTGTGACATCACTTCATAAAAGGCTCTGACATCACGTACGCCGGCGCGAAACGTTCGGAATCACCATATGCGGAGCTGATTGTTGACATTAGGTGTTTCGGAGGAAACCGGCACAAGCGCTGACTCATTGTGACATCACTTCATAAAAGGCTCTGACATCACGTACTCCACATGAGTCAACAAAAAATCTCTGTGAATGTGTATGTATGTATGTAATCCGCGTATCTCGAGAACCCTTCTTCCCACCGGCACGCGCGTTCTCCAGATATGGGCATAAAATGAATGCCCGTATGCGGAGCTGATGTCTGACATCAGAGTTTTCCGCAACCGGTACTGTGTGTGCAGAGATCTCCATATATGGGCATAAGGGGACAAAGGCAAACAGATGGTCAAAACGGGTCCTATGACAACAGGTATATTGGGGTTTGCATTAAAGGGTGGGGACAAAGGCAAACAGATAGATGGTCAAAACGTGTCCTATGACAACAGGTATATTGGGGTTTGCATTAATGGGGTCCGCTCCAAAAAAGATAAAGAAAATAAAAGAGACAAGACAAACATAAGACAAGCAACAAAGCGTGGGACTGGGAGGATGACTTGAATGATGCAGATTTAAGCAGGCTGCGTATTCTGCTTAAAGAAGAAACAAACAAAAAGCGACAGAGATCTCATATATGGGCATAAAATGGACGCATATAAACAGATATCTCCATATGCTTAAAGAAGAAACAAACAAAAAGCGACAGAGATCTCATATATGGGCATAAAATGGACGCAGATAAAAAGATATCTCCATATATGGCATATATGGGCATAAAATGGACGCAGAATCACAAAGATCTCCATATACGGGCATAAAGGGACACAGACAGACAGATACAGAGATCTCCATATATGGGCATAAAATGGATGCAAATAGACAGATATCTCCATATATGGCCATATATGGGCATAAAATGGACCCAGGATTATATCTGCAGTGATCTCCATAAATGGACATAAAATGGACGCTGACAGACAGACAGATACAGATATCTCCATATATGGGCATAAATGGACACAGGCAAACAGATGGTCAAGACGGGTCCTATGACAACAGGTATAATGGGGTTTGCATTAAAGGGCGGGGCATTCATTCCCTATTTACATCGTTCCCGAGTTGGCCAGGTCGCCGACTAGACGCTGGGCCGCCCGAAGCTTCTAGTGTCCAACCAACCGCAACTCGAATCACACGTCCTGTGCAAATTCTGTCCTGCAGGACCTCGCCCTTTAGGTCGCGTTTCCCCCTTAGGCGTCTTACTGGTGAACATCAAAATGCACTTCTATGGGAAGAGATCATTTCCCACCACCAATCCTAGAATGAACAAGTATGCAGCCAGAGTTTCCATAATTTGAAGCCAGTTGCTGTAGCCTACACCCTACAGCATAATATATTAGGCTAGAACTATTTCATCTTTATCAGAGAAATGCGGTGTTCAATCCAGTTAGGCGTACTTCTGCTAGCTATGCTACAGTGTCTGCTGACTGGAGTGGACACACTGATGACATGATGAAAAATGTTAACAGTGGACCAGCAGTTAGCCTGTAATGATACACCTGCTCAGGGACGTGCTGGCCATTAGGAAAAGCGGGACAACTCCCCAACGGCCGGTTCATTCTCTGCCGGTCCAGGCCGGGCCATTAGGAAAAAATTAAACTGTTTGCACAAAAGTAAAAATGTAACTGTTTGCACAAAAGTAGTGAAAACAGCAGATCTACAAGCACACAACGCCTCGCACCGCGAGGCGTTGTGTGCTTGTAGATAGGCTGTTTTCACTAGTTTAAATCATTTTTTAAATGATAAATACAAAACAAACGGTTTTGGACATACAAGTTTTCCACCCAACAACAACGAAATATAGGCCTAATTCATGTAATTGGCCCACTGGCTTGTCACTTGTCATGATCTGAAATGGCAAATCTTTGAGTAGCAGCAGCGCTATAGAGAGAGATCTCTCTGTAGCGCGCAATGAGGGCCTCTCCAACTCTTTTTCCCGGGCTGAATCAGGGGCCCAGCACGTCCCTGCACCTGCTGGTCAACATTGTGTCAACTGCGTTTATAGTTTTGAAGGAATCGCTGGCAAAATATGTAAAGCGCCATTCCCACTGCACGATAACTATAAAGATAACTGTATAACTAACTATAACTATATCTTTCACCATTGTATTGTACCGGTATTATTATGATATATTTGTTTTAATAGTTGGTGTGAACACTGCCATTCACTTAGCGATTTTAAAACTATATTTTTTATAGTTGTAGTTGTAGTCATAGTGCTCACTGCTCAGTGTGAATGGGATTTAAATCAGACATCAGGGGACCCAAAAGAGAAATTAGAGGTTTGCCTGGCTGGGACCCAAACTAGTGAAATCAGCAGATCTACAAGCTCACAACGCGTCACTTTAGATAGCTATTTTCACAACTTCTTAAACATTTACTAATTTATGGAATTTCTTAGATTTCAATTGTATTTATTCATGAAATTACTAAGAAAAATCATTGCATTTTTTGCAATGATTTGAAATAATAATAGGCCTAATTAAAAAACGAAATGTAGGAAACAAAAGATAAAGGGAGCCATACACACACATGTGACCCACACTGTTTGGGAAACAGTGGTCTAAAATTAAGGCCAAGCAATGGCCTACAGTCATACAATGACATGTCGTTAATACACACATTGTTCATTATTATTCAGTGCCGAATAGCTGCATGGGGACAACAAGTGGCTCCAACTGATTAGCCCCGTTCCCATGGAAACGCCTGTAAACAATGCCTGTAAACAACAAGCTATTCTTATCGGCAGCCCCCCGTTTGATTGATTGATTGATTGATTGAATAAATAGGCTACTTTATTGGAAGTTTGCATAGGAAAAGGATAGGCCTACAGGACAGGACAGTTCACTAGGTACAAACTCAACTAAAAAAGATAAATAGGCTATAGCTACCACAAGAAAGTTGCCAGGTTTGTTTTTAAATGGGGGTCCCTTTTTCCTCAGACCTATCGCGACATCGATCTGGATCACATGATAGTAGGCTATACAACGGTGTTGCTTCGCCAAATAGCCGATTTAAAGCTGAGTCTGAGAGCTTGCAGATCTGCTACATTTTTTTCGGTCTGCTCAAATATACAAAGACCCAACAATGCCATCCATTCAGTCATGTTATGTTAATAGTAGGCTAAACTTCGGCAAATAATAATAATAATAATAATTGATAATTAGGAATATAGCATAATAGGCTAATAATAATAATAGACCTAATAATGGAAA
This sequence comes from Nannobrachium achirus, assembly GCF_963921795.1. Taxonomy (NCBI): domain Eukaryota; kingdom Metazoa; phylum Chordata; class Actinopteri; order Myctophiformes; family Myctophidae; genus Nannobrachium; species Nannobrachium achirus. The sequence goes on from NC_137821.1 coordinate 28,314,744, forward strand.
CGTGACAAGTGGATATTTAATAAAGTCGTGCCTGTAGCTGTTATAACCGTATTATTATTGTGTAGCCTATCAAGGCTGTAAGGGACAATCCGCTTTTCTCAACTCCTCCTCCTCTCTTCCCATCTCATCCATGAGAAGCAACAGGCTTCCGACGCAAAACACGACAAAAGAACAGAAAAGTAACTAAAGTTGGGCGACCTGTTGAGTTTGGAACAGAGTTTCCACATAGGGAAGCATTTATTTAGTACATCGAAGCGTTTTACACGCGACAAGGACGCAGAAAGCCACTTTATATCGCATATTCAGTGAATCGTCGCACAATGTTATGTTCTATTATGTTGTTATGTTCTAAAGAAGCAGAGACGCGGTCCACGTTTGTTCTTTAGCAACACAATATTGTTGGATCATTAGATCACACAAAGCACAAGCTACAATAAATACAAAAAGAAATACACTTACATAGGCGTTCCTTTGTAGCCTACTTGCTGTGCGATCGAACGGTATGCCGTTGTAACACTCAGTACCGCTGCGTGTAACGGCGCACAGACTAGAGCAGTAGACACAGACCGAGGGCTCCAACATGGGGCGTAGTGTAATCTGATCCTATACTGCTATAGACACATTTACAGCGTTGAAGTGCTGACACACACTGATGAGGCGCCCCTTGCTGGACATTTGAACTACTGTAGCTATATGTCCCCTAGCTAATATGTCCCCAACATTTGTAATTGAATTTCCCTGTTTGATATATGTATGTAGTAGGCCACTTTCCCTGTTTGATATAGGCTATGTATGTAGTAGGCCACTGTGGGCTTTAGGCCACAAACCCCTTCCAATTAAATAATAAACAAACAAGCAATTTAAACAATGAAATACATAAATATAAATAGGATCTGGAACCTTAGTGTAACACTGTAAAATCCTCAGTGTTAAAATCAGGGGCGTCAATTGGGTATGGCAGGGGTATGCAGCTGCCATACCCTGGGTCCAGGGGGGAAGATAAAAGTTAGTTATTTTTTTTGTTTTTCTTAAATTTTTATCTCACGATTTTTGTAACCCATTTTTTCACCCGGTGCCAATTGCCTAAGCTGTGATCCTGGGCTCTACTCTCCCTCTACCAACCTGGGGAGGGCCCCGAACTGAGCTCATGCTTCCTTCAATGCATGAGGAGTGAGCAGGCCGCTTCTTATCACCTGACAGGGGGAGCTTCCCCGGTTGGACGTAGCGCGTGGAAGGAACACGTTATTCCAACCAGTTCCATTCCCCTCCATCAGGTGCCCTGGCTGGCCAGGGGGAGGCTTTATAGAGACCAGGATTACTGCATGTTTTTGTGAGGGTATCTACCCTAGGAGACACGGGGAGAACATGCAAACTCCACACAGAAAGGCCCTTTTGCCAACCCCACCTAGGGTGTGGGCACTGATGACGCAGAGGAGGGAACACGCCCCCAGCACCCACAGTGTCCCCCGGCGGGAATCGAACCCAGGACCTTCTAGCTGTGAGGCGACAGCACTACTGACTGTGCCACCGTGCCCCCCAAAAGTTAGTTCTAAACATGAATCCATGAATGTCTCTTCGTCTATCTGTGCGGGTTATTATGTTGGTAAATTACAGTAAAATAACTACAAATGCAAAATGTAACAAAATGGTCACTTTAACAAGGTATTATAGACTAATTATATTCTCCACACCTTTATTCTCCCCATCTTGACAAAATGGTAGCCTATATTCCCAGGTTCCGCAGGTCAGCTGCACAGGTGCAATGCCAGCCTTAATGCAGCTAACTGTTTTAACATGGCTGGCCTAGGATGTCTAGCTCAGCTAGGCTAGCCTACACTAGAACAACCGTTCCAGGCTCGGCTGCCATATCCAGCCTATTCAATAAACCATAGAAATAAATATAAATATAAAATAAATGTATCATGCCTGTTGCTAAGGTATGGCAACATGACTGGTGTCTTGCGTGACACCAGTCATGTTGCCATACCGTAGCTTTTTCTGAACTGACGCCATGGTTAAAATGTACCTCTCAAATAAGGACTGTCTGAAGACTCACCTCTTCAGACTCCATCTAAACCCATAGCACTACTGTATCACTCCCCTTCCCTCAATGGCCATACATGAAGCTAGTTTTTACTGATTAGGTGTGTGGTCTACCTATGTTATTGCTTTTCTAGATTGATATTCCTATCTATGCATTAGTTATATTGTTGTTGATGTACTGAAATATTATCTTGCTTGTTACAGGCTATTGATGTATTACTTGCTTATTGTAAGTCGCTTTGGATAGTGTACACTCTGACAGTAGACCAGTTAGTCTAAGGGTCCATTTGGTTCTATTATGCTTATGGTCATCCCCAATGGCTCACACACTGCTCCATCTCACTATAATAAATCTTTGCAATGGAAGATCCTACAAGCTCACACAAAGTCAACAAGAGTATGACTTTTAGAATCAGAATGTTGTCTGAGAGATACATTGATGATGGTGTTCTTTTTTGTAAGTGACCAATATTAAAACATAACATTTGCCACTAAATTTCATCTGCCAGTCACTGCTGGCAATGATGCAAATGATCCTGCTGTTATTCACTCAAAGCATGTTACCTGTTGTAATAATACTGAATTATTTATGATTCATTTTTAACAACAGCTTTATCTGTCTATACTGGAAAATCCAGAACACAGAAAGTGTGCAAATTGACCCAGGAATTTACTGTGTAGACCAGTGGTTCTCAACCTGTGGGTCTGGACCTGTTTGGTTCCCCAAATTATTTTGGGGGGTCCCCAAATAATTAACTTAATGTGCAACATTGTTTTCTCACTCAACAGTAAACAAACCAACAACGTTTAAGTGTATAGAGGGTGTCTGTACATTTCTAAAGTGACAATTTAAGGACTTTTTAATGCCTCTAAAATGACAAATTAAACATTGGCCAAATGATCAAATACTAGAGGCAGATATTGTGAAAATAGCAGATCTACATGCTCACAGCACCTATAGCAACACGAGGCGTTGTGAGGTGGGGTCACATTGTGTACAAATGGACCCTTACGGGTGCATTTGGTTCCGTGTATATGTCACGGTTAGATAGAGAAACGGTTAGATAGAGAAACGGAGGGCTCGCCGTGCAGCACGGGGCGGAACAAGCGGTCGCCACAACAACGTCCTCCAGGCGGAGCCGCTCGATTGTCCACGACATTGCAAGCGGCGCGAAGGCCAGCGGACCAGGGCCGCGCGGAGCGCCGCGCGAGTTACGAAGCCGTGGTGAATGCAATCGTTATATTTATGCCCAGGCCGTAAGGCCTGGGCAAGCTAGGCTAGGCTAGGCTATAGGCTAGGCTAGGCTAGGCTAGGCTAGTAAATAAAGAAAGAGAGTCGCAAACGAGTGACGTCAGCGCCTTCACTAGTGAATGGCTGTCGTCGCCATCTGGTGGTGATTGGTGTGTGGTGAACGACAAAACAAGCGCTCTTACCACAGTCTAACCGAGTTACCCAAACTAACCGTAACATATACACTCTCAGAATATGTGGATATGTGGTAGGCCTATATAGCAAACTGGGTGTTCTTGAAATTAAAAAGTTTGAGAATCACTACTGTAGACTATTGACCCAATGCATAATCAAATTAATACAACTGCTGAAGTACAGTAGGTCAATAACTGAAAAAAAGGCCAAACCACAAACAGTAATGTTATTGTATTCTTCTAAACCTGCGATATTCTCCAGCCATCTGGTATTGTGCATATCAATGTGGAAAAAAATATACCAAATAACAAAAAAGTTGGTTTATCACATGAATAAACACAAGTGAACTGTGAACTGTAATGAGCATTTTCAATTTCACTAAACATTGCCTGGCACAAAAGGCGGCAGAAGGAATGTTTTCTTCAACCCAGGAAGCACCTTGGAAAAGGACACGGTGTGCTGATACAATGTAAGATCATCTAGTGTATCCTGTTTACAGGATTACGCTCTCCATTTCAGGTCCCAATGTACCATGCTTATCAAATTTGATAGGAGCCGTAACTCAAAATTAAATGTATCAAACGTCCTCAGGGACAAACTCCTTAAGAAATTGTGATTCCAGCAGCAAATCTCACACGTGCAGACAGTCTAGCGCTGAGACTTTTCTACATTGTCCAGGGGTGGGGGGAGGTCACGGTATTGTGTGAGGCAGTGGTTTAAGGCATTGGTTCTCAACCTGTGAGTCGGGACTCCCAGGGGGGTCCCCACATTATTTTGGGGGGTCCCCAGAAGATTAACTTGATGTGCAACATTGTTTTCTCACTCAACAGTAAACAAACCAGCATAAAGTTTAAGTGTATAGAGGGTATCTGCACATTTCTAAAGTGACAATTGAGGACTTTATACCACTAAAATGACACATTTTCGTCAAATTGTCAAATATTAGAAATTGTGAAAATAGACGATCTACATGCTAACATGTAGTGTAGATCTGCTATTTTCACAATAGAACCAACCGTGTTATACAAAATGTAATGCCTCAACTCTAATGCTTGTCAGGGTGGGGGAAGTCTGGGTTTCGGAGGCTAGGGTGGGGGGGTCCCCAGTTAAAATATGATTATTTGGGGGTTCGCGGCCTGAAAAGGTTGAGAACCACTGGTTTAAGGACAAGTCAAGTCATCATCTCAAATTACATGCATGAATACGGGTTATTCATATCCATGTAAAATAGCCCCTTTATAACATGTATTTCACTTGGTGCTGCTACAGCATCTGTTTAACCAATGTCACTCATTTTAAAAATTGGCTATTCAAAAATAGCTCAAGCTGTGTGCTTGTTGCTCTGCTTTTTTGTATTTATTTGTGAGAAATCTTGGCAAAAACATGAACAATTTGGAATCATTTAATTTCTTCTCTCCTGGGGGTCCCTCCCTGGCACAAAATATTTTCAGATGGTGGTCCGTGGCAAAATACATATTGTCACTGTTGGGCAGAAACCTCGTAGGCTAACTCCAAGTTTCAAATGTGTAATTTTTTTTCGCAAAGCAAAGCCCTGCTTCATCATACAAGGCCGTCGCACAAAAGTAGTGAAAACAGCTGATCTACAAGCACACAACGCCTCGCGGTGCGAGGCGTTGTGTGCTTGTAGATCGTCTGTTTTCACTAGTTTAAATAACTTTTAAAATGGTAATGCAAAATGAACGGTTTTGGACATACAAGGTTTTCACCCGACAACGAAGATATTCATTTGGGTGTCCATGACACAGGGGCGTCACAAGGAAGGGAAAGTGAGACTGAGTTACTATTAGGGCCCAAGGTGGAGGGGCCTTAATCATTTTATACTTTGAAAAATAGCAGATATACAAGCTCACAGCGCGCCACACTGCGAGCCATGAAAATGTGTGCACATCTTTGAATATACATACTTTTTAAGTAATTTGTAACTCAAATTTTGCTTCTGGGGGGTCCCTGACTCCCTGGAACTAAATATTTTGAGATGGGGGTTGGCCAAATACATATCATTTTGGGGGTCCTTGACATGAAAAGGTTTGAGCACCACTGACATAGAAACAGAGGTTTTTCAAAAAACCTTAGAAAGACTTCTCACGATTTTTCAAAAATAGCAGATCTACAAGCTCGCAGAGGGGCACAGGGGACAGGGGCTGAGGGGCCCCATTGAATCCTTGTACCCAGGGCCCAGAATTTGGTGCGACACCTCTGGCAAGACCCTCTGCATTGCTTTGCGGTTGAGGTCAGTACAGTTCCCATACCATACAGTGATACAGGCAGACAGAATGACACAACAATAATGTGGTTGTCACAAAATCCCAAGGCACACCTGGACTTGTCTCACGGCAGACTGTTTGGGAACCACTGGTGTGAAAAATAGGGATTTTATTTAAGCTCCAAAGCTGATGGGGTGATCATCTGTGCTTTCTTCACAAGCAAACCTGTCAAGTTTTAAGACCACACGCTTATGACATTCCTATTTTTCCCAGGGTTTTGGTGTGTGTGTGTGTGTGTGTGCGTGCGTGCGTGCGTGCGTGCGTGCGTGCGTGCGTGCGTGAGTGTGTGTGTACGGTATGTGTGTGTGCGTGCGTGCATGCATGAATGCTTGCGTGCACGTGCGTGTGTGTTATTGTGAGAGTAGGTTGGGTGGGTCCTATATGTTTAACATTTCAATTGTTAATGGATGTGGTTTATAAATGTTTGGCTTTGGATAGTTATGTAATGTTTTATTGACGTGAAGTTCATTGAGTTTACCCAGGTATGAAATGTGCTATTCTAAACAAATGAAATTATTAACTTGATTTAGCTTAGTCAATCACAACCAACAGCTGGAACGAGCTTCCATAAAAACAAACACATGGTCAAGAAATCAACCAGAACTTAGGGCTAATAATTATTTGTCGTTGGGTTAGAGGTGACTTTGACTGGAGCTCTAACAACCGTATGGCCATGCTAGCTATTCTCTCTTTCTTGGATTATGAGCAGAACATCTCTAGCTGCCTGAATCCCAACAGGCTGCACCTGCCCCCATGTTCATCTCTGGAAACACCTGCAACAAAGTCAAAGAGAGCCAGCACGGCCCATCTGTTAGGAGTTCTTTGAAGACAGAGATAACACCGGTTCAAGCTACTTTGTGGACACAAAGGGACATGCTAACCTGGGTTCAAGTCCATAACCCGTTCCCTCTTTCCTCCTCCCTTAGTCCCTCATGTATTTTATATCCTCACTTCTCCCTCAACCCATGCACACTTTCTGTCCTAGTTTGACAACTAGGTGAGAAGACTGCATGGCTCAACCATAAACCATAAAAGGAGCAAAATCTTGGATAAATACACTTAAAACCAGAGTTTCAGCTCTTCAGGTCTCTGCTGTGTGTATTCGGCTGTTTTATTTTTTCATAATTTGCCTGCCACAGTCACGTACAAATAACAATTAGCGTTTGTGAGTGTTGTAATTACTAGCTTGTCTCACAGGGGTTTAGCTGTATATAGATGAAATTTAAACTGTCACTATTTAGAAATAAATACATTAATACTTTAACCAGTGGAAACTGCTACTCAGTTTTAACAGACTTTTGGTTACATTGTTAATGTCGTCAAAATAAACACAACAAAAACTCCCCACAAATCTACATCACACCCCGGGGCAGACCAAGGGCCACATGGGGGGGATTACATCTCCACACTGGCCTGCATGGGAACGCCTTGGGATCCCCCAGGAGGAAGTTGAGTGTTGCTCAGGAGAGGGAAGTTTGGAGGCTGAGCTCTCTGCTGCTCTGCTGCCACCACGAACGACTCCAGATAAGTGGATAAGATGGATGGATGTTTTTTTTTCTTCACATTGTCAGTGGTTCTCAAATCTTTTCATTTCAAGGTCCACATAACTCTGAGAGTGTAGGCTACAAATGGAACCAAATGTACCTTTAAAAACCGATCTACAAGCACACAATGCATCACGATACAACGCATCAGCGAACAGCTTGTAGTTCTGCGATTTTCGCAGACTATGAAAAACGTATTGGGATATTTTTATGCCGATTTGTTGATATATCTAACTATTAATTTACAGAATGTCTGTCCGTCTGACCGTCTGCATGCTGACATCACGCATGCTGAAATCACTGATACTGCAGTGTCGCCACCATGGCAATCGCCGCATGCTGAAATAATGCCCAAATTTGGAGATGAGCATGCTGACATCCACCATGGTAACAGCCGCATGCTGAAACAATGCCCACAATTTGGAGATGAGCATGGTGACATCCACCATGGTAACAGCCGCAATTAGCTGTTTTTGGAGATGATGTCCGCCATATGTCTGCATGCTGACATCCTTGATAATAAACAGAGTCGCCACCATGGTAACAGCCGCATGCTGAAACAATGCCTACATCACAGGTATTGCACAACTGGACGTCAAGGGAACTGTTCTGTCCAACGGGCACCTGTCTGGGTTCTCCTACATTACTTCTGCGAGTCCTACATTCAATGCCTCATATACTGTGCATACCCCCCCCCCCCCCCCCCCCACACACACAAACAGGACTACTACTAATAATTTAAACACATGATCAAACTTGATTAATCTGAAAACTAATCTATAGAATAATCGCTCCGAAAACCCGATAGTTGCAGCTCCTAGTTTAATTCAGGACAGGTGTGAGAACTTACATCACCCACCCTGCAGCACTATTTGCATGAAACTAGCAGCTCATAAATGTGTATGAAACGCATATGGTGTGATTATGAAAAGCCCTGGGGGAACCCCAAATTCACTGGAGAACGACTTCTGTTCATAATACATCACATTTGATAGCAGGCTGCTATTGGCCAAGTGAAAGTTGGCAATGTCTTCTGTGTAGCCTCTTATCGCCAATAAACCCATTAAGATTCAGAATGCTTCATAAAAGTTTATGAAGCTTTATAAAATAACAGCCTATTTTCAAAATATACGAAAACGCAACAGGTGCCAATAACCTTGTTTTCACTATTAGACAAAGCGGCAGTAACTAACTATACATGTATGTACTCAAGTCACGTACAATTTTGAGGTACTTTTACCTAGGGCAGTGAATCCCAAACTGGGGGTCGGGACCCCATGGGGGTCCTCAAATAATGTTGGGTCCTCAAGTGCAGTGTGGCATAGTGAGCTATGTAGTTCGGTTATTTTCACAATGTTTATTTGTGGAACCGAGTTAATGTAATGCCTACAATTTCAATGCTTGTCAGAGTGGGGGGTCCCCAGTTTAATATGATTATTTTGGGGGGTCACAGCCTGAAAGGTTTGGGAACTCTTACCCTAAAGTGCATCGCCATCTTTTTTTGTCTAGAAGAATTATTTCACTGCCTTCAGTGGACAGTTGGACACCCCCACCCAACCACAGCTTATTGTTCTGACTTTAATATACATTACACATTTCTTTAATCATTCTAATTTAACTGGGTGGTTTATAACTTTATTCTGTGGTCTGACAAATGTATTTATTAAATACATAATACTGCTTATAGGCCTACTCATACTGGGTTAGGGGACTTATTCATTCCGCCACTGCAAAGCAGTGCTATCTTCATAATTCTTTGTCCTGAATTTCTGTGAAAAATATACATTAGTGAAATGCAAATGTTATTATCAATATGTAGGAATTTTGCCTTGGGCTTCAATGGCAGAATAAAACAACAGATACAATAGCATTATGAAATAGCATTAAAAAAACACTTCGCTTCAGGTACTAATTTAAGTTTGCATAATTCAGCAGTTTATATAATTTACCTTCTATATTGTTTTGGTAAATTAATAAAGTTACCTTTTCATTTATGTGAAAACAGGAGGAAAAACATAACAATGGATGAAACTAGCGGTGATGCAGAGAGGCTAATTGCGGGCTGCAGTTTCAGGACCCACACAGTAAAATCACCGGTGTTTGTTTAACTCAGAGAGGGTACTAATGTACAATCTGTCCTCTCTGAGTTAAAGCAACAGTGAAGATTTGACTTGTGCAGACAGGGGCAAGCGTACGCTAACATGAATAATAGTCCACTACGCCACCAAAAGTAGAAGGATATAATTACCCATGATTATTCTTAATTATAATACGTAATCTGACATTTGATCATGGCTGTCTAGCTGTCGGATAAAATGAGAGCTAGGATGAAAATAGATATGATTTTCAGCTCCATAATTTACTAGGGAAGATATGATTACATTGCAATAATGGAAGTGATATTGTATTGAACAGCCCTAATGTTTGTTGTCTGTTCAGTGACAGGTTGTTGGGATACCAATTTCATCCAATCAAAAGTGAGAACTCATGATACAGGATAAACAAGTGAAATTAGAAGCGATTGAAAAAAAGGGACATAATTAGAGCTGCAACTCTATAAAAGTGAAGCTGATGAATCCGTTCACCTGAAAATGTTTATTTATAAAGAGCTGGAGACCCCTGTTACTGAACAATACTATCAGAATATAACCTTTTAAAAAAAATGTGTTTGTTTTTTGTTTAACAAAATAATATCTCTTACAGCACCTTTAATATTCAGAATTGTACAAGATACATTTCAATTCAGATCTGTAAACACAAAAAAATATTAATAATAATAATTTGGCCATGAGCAAGGGTACCGGTAGACTATAGCCTATGTCTATACAGAGTTGTGTTGATCTACAGGTGAGCTACAGTAATAAGTCAAAACCTCGACGACCAACTCCCCCAAAACAAAGTTTCTGGGTTCCCCTGACCTCGGGATTGGTACCACCTCCTGATAAGGGAGAATTTAGGTTCACAGAACCGTACCAGAACCTGCTATGAAATACTTTTCACGGCTTGCCGTAGTTCCTGTAGTCGCAAAGAGCCATATTATGTATATCTGTAACTGCTCTGCCCTCAGCAACTATAGAGGTTCTGAGATGGTGTTGCTGGGCAAATGTCTATACTTAAGTGACCTCCAGAGTGTCTATGTCGGTATGTCCCCTTTGGATTAGGAATAAATCAGAGAAGAAGAATTCACACTCAAAACCTTTTTCTTTAGTTGCGACCGTAGGGAGCAGTTAGTATCAAAACCTCTGCCTCATGTCAGTCAGTCAGTCAGTCTGTCTGTCACGCCTCATGTCACCCTTTTATGCCCATATGGAGATCCCTGATGTCATCAATATTAAGCCCATGTCACGCTACATATATATTATAGCCGTCCCTTTTATGCCCATTTATGGATATCCCTGATATTAAGCCCATATCTGGGAATGCCCATGGACATATTGTGTCAGTCTCATGTGGACTCAGCGCTTCTTGCCCTTAAGGTGTCTTACTAGTTACAAATAACTTTAGGTCCTCTCCGATATGTAACTGAAGATATTCACAAATGTCCTCTGCAAAGACCACCCACCAACACACATTATTTAACAGGCCAATAGTACTCTCTCCTGACCTAGCCAAAAACTGATATGAAACTCAGAGAGGCTGAGGTGGAATGTTTCCAGACATGTCAGTCACATTCCCTTATACCCAGAAATCCATCTTGTTTTTCCAATCTTAAGTCTAATTTTCATTGAACAACCGTAGTGTAAGAGCAACATGATGTATTTTCTACTGAAAAAGGTGTCGATACCTTTCATGTTGACACTTTTTCAATCTTCATTCTATTATGTGTTGTCAAAAGGCCAAAACCCAATGCCTTCTTTTCTCGGATGAAGAGTTAGGTCTGTTTTGCAGTGGCAGAATCTCTTCTGATGAAATAAGAGTACTGCTTGTACAAGTGCATGCCTTTTATTTGAGGAAATTAGTCCTAATTGCAGAGGCAATAACTACCATGCTGTGTGACAGTGTTTATCTAATTGCCATGATTATCTCTAGATTGCGCTATCCACTGATCTCCCATCTACGGATAACCCACACAACCTATTAGGGTACTTGAGGGATATATATAGTATGAATAAAGACTTTTTTTACGCCTGTTAGCACTACGTTTCAGTTCTTGCTATTGTATGTTAGTCTCTTGAGAGTGTTATTAGAAAGAATGTAGAGAGACAGGAAACCAAGGTTAGAGAAAAGGGAGACAATGCATGACATGAGTCGGATTCTAACTCGGGTCTTCGCGTCTCCAAAGGAGCATGTGGACAGTGTGCATTAACTGGCTGCCCCATCTGTGCCCTCACTCTTCAATGCAGTCTGTAATTCCACCGGGTATAAGTTGAGAAGTGTTGCATATACGGTATCAGTTTTAGCCTGGGTCAGGAGATATAAGGCCCGTTATGTGCAAGTGCAGGTGGTCTTGCGGGTCACACATGCAAATATTTTCAGAATGCCCTGAGGGTCCCTGGACCGCACTTTGAGAACCACTGCCGTAGGAATTTACTACTAGTATTATTTTAAGATTATTACAGTTTACTAAATGTGAAAATGATCGTGGAACAAAGAGATAGAGGAAGGCTATAATAAACAACAAGAATGAAACTGAATTTTGTTGTAATCTTTGGCTTTGTATCATTCATGGTTCCATCTCACTTTTTGGTGTTGTCTTGTTGTTTAACTTAGTATGTGATGTAGATAAATAAACCATCTCTAAGCTGCGAATGCCAAGTAATGGAAATCGATGCTGAGAAATGACGTTATAGTTACATTGTTGTTTGCTTTGTTTGGTTTAGTTTTGTGTATTTTTTGGAGAGACGTAAGGTCATTGATGTTTTGACTTATTAGCTCACCTGTTGGACGTAAAATCAATATTACTCTGTAAAGACATATAGCCTTGTCCACTGCCAAATTATTGTTGTTTTTGGAGCGGTGAAAGCGCTCCCAATAGACAGGTATGTCTGTGGCTGGCTGGCTATGTGGCTGGCTGGCTGGCTGGCTGGGTATGTCTGTAGCCTGGCAATACCTTGAGTGGCCACACAAGTTAAAGGAGGGGCGCTGTTGTGCAGGCACAAACACACACACACACACACACACACACACACACACACACACACACACACACACACACACACACACACACACACACACACACACACACACACACACACACAGATTCACCGCTCCACTTCGAACCGAGGTTTGATTTTTTTAGGTCTAAATGGGAATGTATCTTGTAAAACTCAGGACAGCTGTTGCTCTATGTGATATTTTGTTTGGTAAAAACAAAAAGTATTTTGTTAAAAAAGGTTTGTACTACTCTGTATTCTGATAGTAATCATTGCTATACAGTATTTGTTCAGAAACAGGGGGCCACCCAATTCCAACCAATCAGGAGAGAGTACCCATTTATCAGCTTCACTTTCATAGGGTTGAAGTTCTCTGCTAATTATTTGTCTCGTCACTTCCAATTTCACTTTGTTTATCCTGTAAGCATGAGTTCTCTCTCCTACTTTAGATAGATAGATAGATAGATAGATAATCTATCTATCTATCTATCTATCTATCTATCTATCTATCTATCTATCTATCTTAGATTATCCCAAGGGGGAAATCAGTTGCCCAGAGGCAGCACAGCAGTATAAGGTTATTTACAAAGTTACAGAGAAGTAAGAAAAAGATTAAAAGAAACAAGAGCAAAGTACATCAAGAGAGGGAACGAATAATATATAAAATATATATACATAAAGTGTCCTTAAGCACAACTATCAAAATAATACAGTGTCCAAAGCAAAAGTGACCATAGTCAATGCTAGTTAGTGCAACAAGTATCTCACTGTACTTTAACCAGTAAGACTCCCTAATCGGGAGATAAGCGACTGTCAGGTCGCAGCGTGATTTTAGGCCAAAATGTGTAGAAGTGTCCAAAATGTGTTTGAAAAAATCAGCCTGATGGTGGCGCTATATGGGACAGATCCATGTTGATAAGATGAGTGTAGACATACTGTGTACCGATTTGCGTGATTTTAGAGCAAAATCTGTAGGAGCAGTGTCCAAAAATGTTTTAGAAAAAATTGGCCTGATGGTGGCGCTATATGGGACAGATCCATGTTGATGACATGAGTGTAGACATACTGTGTAGCGATTTGCGTGATTTTAAGCCAAAATGTGTAGGAGCAGTGTCCAAAATGTGTTTGAAAAAATCAGCCTGATGGTGGCGCTATATGGGACAGATCCATGTTGATAAGATGAGTGTAGACATACTGTGTACCGATTTGCGTGATTTTAGGGCAAAATCTGTAGGAGCAGTGTCCAAAAATGTTTTAGAAAAAATTGGCCTGATGGTGGCGCTATATAGGACACATCCATGTTGATGACATGAGTGTAGACATACTAAGTAGCGATTTGCGTGATTTTAGGGCAAAATTTGTAGGAGCAGTGTCCAAAAATTTGTTTTTTTATAAAAATCGGCCTGAAGGTGGCGCAAAATGGGACAGATCCATGTTGATGACATGAGTGTAGAGCAAGTGTGTACCGATTTGCGTGATTTTAGGGCAAAATTTGTAGGAGCAGTGTCCAAAAATGTGTTTGAAAAAATCGGCCTGATGGTGGCGCTATATGGGACAGATCCATGTTGATGACATGAGTGTAGACATACTGTGTAGCGATTTGCGTGATTTTAGGGGCAAATCTGTAGGAGTAGTGTCCAAAAATGTGTTTTAAAAAATCGGCCTGAAGGTGGCGCTAAATGGGATAGATCCCTACCCTCCCCTGCCCCTTCTTTGTATATATGTTACAGTATGTTTGGGTAACTCAGGACGGTAAGAGTAAGAGCGCTTGTTTTGTCGTTCACCACACACTAATCACCACCAGATGGCGACGACAGCCCATAGACAGCCATTCACTAGTGCAGGCGCTGACGTCACTCGTTTGCGACTCTCTTTCTTTATTTACTAGCCTAGCTGGGCGGTGTTTAGCCATTAGCTTAGCCATTAGCTTACTATGAGCGTTTATCGTGGGCTTGCCCAGGCCTTAAGGCCTGGGCATAAATATAACGATTGCATTCACCACGGCTTCGTAACTCGCGCGGCGCTCCGCCGGCCGCGCGGCCCTGGCCCGCTCTTCGCGGCCACTTGCGCCTGCGGCGCTCGGGGGCGAAGAGCAGGACCAAGGTCCGCTGGCCTTCACGCCGCTTGCAATGTCGTGGACAATCGAGCGGCTCCGCCTGGAGGGCGTTGTTGTGGGCGACCGCTTGTTCCGCCCCGTGCGGCACCACGAGTGCTCCGTTTCTCGACCGTCCTGTTTCTCTAACAAACCGTGACATATACACTGTTTGTTTAGACTTACTGTTTTCTTTTTTTTGTTCTCTCATTTTATTTTATTTACATATCTACTGCATAGTACTGTGTTCTATTCGTCTGTCATTCAATGTTATATGAGATACTTAAATGGTTTCCTGTGGAAATAAGCTTAGTCTTTTCATGGATCTCCTTTTAGTAGACCTTGTACCAGTGAACTGTACCGTCATGAAACTGTACCTTTTCCTATGCAAACTTCTAATAAAGTCTTCAATCAATCAATCAAAGATGAGATGAGTGTAGACATACTGTGTACCGATTTGCGTGATTTTAGGGCAAAAATTGTAGGAGCAGTGTCCAAAAATGTGTTTTGTAAGAATCGGCCTCATGGTGGCGCTAGAAGAGGGCCATGTGAGAATTGATAGGTGGAGGTTGTGGTTTGGTAGGCAAGGAGTGTGTGTGCAAAATTTGGCATGGATCGGGGCAACGATTGCGGAGATATGAGCAGGGCAAATGTGTGACGTGTGACGTGTGACTGACGGACTGACTGACTGACGGACTGACTGACTGACTGACTGACTGACTGACTGACTGACTGACTGACTGACGGACGGACGGACGGACAGCCGGTGGAGGTTTTGATAGTAAATGCGACCTGACGGTCGCAATGTATGTGACATTTCTGAAAATGATTTTGGAGCAAAGAGATAAAGGATATTATAGCCTAAAGAACATTAAAAGTAGAATGAGTCTATACATTGGTGTTTGTGTTTATATGCTCTTGCTTATGCTTGCTCAATACTTATCAGTTCTGAAAAGGTTGAATCAAAAATATCGTTTGGGTTTTCTATTTCTGGTTTCTATTAACTCTTAGCCAGCCAAATCGCCTTCCATCGCCATTTTGAGGAAGCCCAGCCAGCCAGATCGCCAAACGTCGCCATGGGGATCATTTTCTGATTTTTTTGGTATTTTTTTGACATTTTTTGAGCAATAAATGACCATTCTAGGTTCATATAAGCTTAAGCTATAAAAATGCGCTGGAAATTAACATCATCGATGACGTAACCCGGAAGTCGTTCGGCCATAACAAAGCATGGGCCTTTCCATAGCATTGAAAGCTGACGTTTTTCTTATCAAACTTTACCATATTTAGACGGATTTTCATTCGGAAAAAAATGGCAGGCTGACAGAGTGGTCACTCAGGATCAAAAACGAGTGTATACGGCGTGTGCACGACGTGCACTCGCTCCAGGATGGCTCCCGTTCGGCGGACCGGGAGCCATAATGGCGGCTCCATAGGCGGCCATTATGGTCCACAATGCTGTCCAGGCTGAGTCCAGACTGCAAGACCTAATCGTTGGGCACAGTCTAGTGGTATAGTACGTGTACTACATTCTGCAATTATATTATCCCTGCTGGGATAGGCTACTGATAACTTGGAAATTAATAATATTCCTGGCAGTATAGGCGCACAAGCATATTGTAAATGGCTGTGTTTTTAATTAAAAAAAAATTAATATATTTTTATTGTTTTTTGTTTTTGTTTTTGTTTTTTACATATACTGTAACACAGTACACACAAATTCACTCACTTTCACACACAAAATAATTTTAGTACTTCCGAATCACAGAGGGGGTGGAAGCATTCGAAGAATGTGGGGGACCAACATGTCTCATCTGTCTTGATATAATATACTGTATGAATAATAGCTATGTTGATATTTATCATGATGTAAAGGAAGGTCCTTTTAAAGGTCTACTAGGACAGTTGAGTAGGAACAGCCGAGCAGTCAAGCTTTTTGAAAGAATTCCTGCACACTGTATTAATCATAATATCAGATAAGTTTGTCAACATACATCATCACATGGCAAGCCTAAAAAACAAGTTTGAGTTTTGTTTTGGTCTAAGACTGTGGGCTTTGAAACTGGGATTCTGTGATTTAGTGTGGAAGATGACTGCTGCCATGGCAATACCATTAGATATAGAATAATAGATGGAGGGTATGAAGCCTCCTGATGGCTCCAGCGAGAGATTACCTGCCATAAGCCACGCTGTATTACACACCAATACCCACAAGCAGCAGGGCCGTAAAGCAGACAATTGCTGGCCAGCTGAGATTAATCAGGAAACAGACTTCCTGAGTTCAGGGGAAGGGTAACATGAAGCATGCGAGAGGAAAGAGATTACTGTATTGTACAGTGAGTGAACCACTAAAGTTGATTATTATTATTATCAATAATACAAAAAACATGATTAAGAACAGTAGTAGCTACACTGTTGTCACTAGAGCAAAGGCCCTATGCTACTAGTAATGACCAATCTCAGTGCCTATTTTACAGATGTAATTTGTGCAAACAAATATAGGCTAATGAAATTGCAACAATATGCTGTTTATGAGGTGTTGTCTTTGTGTAGCTGAGGTTTATTAGAGGATCCAAGATGTGACAAATAGCATATTCATTTGTAAAGCAAAATATATCAATGATTTAGTGTTTTGACTAGGTGGAACAAACTGTCACGCAAAAAGTTTAATCATTGATTAAACAAACGTTAAGTAGAGAGACTGGAGACAAGACTCAGTTATAAGGACAAATTCCCTTTTCGCTTTTCTGTTGTTGAGTGGTTAAATGCCAGTCAGGATACCGATTTTAACCAATCAGGAGAGAGAACACTCCAACGATATTTAATCAGCTTGAATTTTATAGTGTTCCAGTTCCAATATCGTCTGCAATTGTTTTGCTTTTTTGTTTCATCACTTACAATTTCACTTGTTTATCCTGTATCCTCTGAGTTATTTATCTTGATTACCTCAGGGGAAGGGATTAACCTGCACAATACCACCACAACAGTATTACTTCCTGTTTTTACTTTTTCTTAATTTGAATATCCCATTGACTTTCCCAGACAGCCTATTATTTACTTGCTAAAACCGAGACCACATAATTTCACACAGCTAAAGGAGAGAAGGAGACTTTGTAGCGGCTTAAGCACTATAAACACTGCTGCATATTAAGGTGTCAACACTTTTGGAGATTAACTAATTCCTACATTTGCTAACATTGGTAGGTAGGCCTACCGACACCATATAATCCATTGTTGTGGCTGTAGGGTTTGGACTTCACATTACACACAATTTAAAAAAAGAAATCTTTATTGCTTTTGTGTCTCACGAACGGGACTCAAACCTGCGATGCACTGTCAGGCTAATATAGCGCCTATAGATGCCCAGACTGCTACGCCAGCCACATAGGCCACATTACACATAATTATAAGCCTACTGTACATGTTAAGGAACTTCAGTGTAATGGTCATTTAGCTGTGTCTCAATTATTTTAGTGGTAGCCTATCTGTATCTCATGACAAAATGAAAACAGTAATAATTTTCATTCCATCTACAATTTTTCACTCTATCATGAAATTTTACGTTTTCTTATCTTTGGGGGATTCTGTGACATCCCTTCAACCAAAACGAAGAAAGGAGAAACTAGAAAAAGTGCTCCTCGGAGCACAGGTCAGGTAGGTTATTGTGGACAAACAATGCTTGGAATGCATTGGCCTCCCGGTGGCGCTAAAACAGGAATGTGTCAACTTTCACGGCTGCGCATGATTTGAGACATTTTGGAGAAACTAGAAACATCTTATATCTTATCCAATCAGGATGGAATACAGTATGGTATGATGTACCAATTTGTAGGTGTAATTTAAAAAACAGGCTCTGTGAAACATTTGTGCCAGAGGTTCTGCTCTGACATCCAGGGAGTGAGTCTACACAATTTCAGGTCAATCGGGCCAACAGTGACGGAGATTAGCTGTTCACAGACGGACGGACACACAGGCGGACGGATGGGCGGACGGACAGGTAGACAGACAGGGTACAAACCATTGTCTCGGCCACACCTTCGGCCTGGCGGAGACAATTATCATGTTACATGTCACAAGGCGACACGGTGTGAGCTTGTAGATTGCCTATTATTAGCAAAGAGATTTTATTTGGTGTAGATGCCATGGGAAAGAAGCAGTCCAAGTACAGAGCCAGCCCAGTTTAAGTGGTTATGGTAAAGGCCTATAGCACATATCCCAGATTGTTGCAGTTGCAAAGCCTGCAACTTCAGTTTTGGTGTCAGTGTTATTAATACTGTAAAATATCAGCTGAGGTCTTGCTGTTATGTAAACACAACTCTTTCCCTCCATTGTTTTAGAGTCAATGTGTGTGGCTTTTTATCACCCAAATCTTCTGGTGGTAATCCTAATATGAAATTGGTGGGATGAAGGGATAAATCTAGCCGTAGGTATTGTTTGCCTAATATCTCTCCCGGCCTCCCCTGGCCAAGGGGGATTCCCTCCTAGACTAGTAGTGGTTCAGATGTTTGGAGCGTGGGAAACCTGGATCTGGGACGTTACACCAATATTTTGATCATTTTGGGAAATCCTAATGTGTGGGCTCGGAGGGGTGAGAAGTGAGAATGTGTTTGCGGGCTCATACCAAGCCACAACCACTACAGCTGAATATTGAAATAGTCCCATCGTGACCTTCCATTCAAACTCCCTCCACACAATTAGTATGTTACCAGTTAGGTGTTACCATCTTCTGTACATTTTAATTCTTTGCCATTTCCTTACTGTCATTGGTTCCTCTTTGTTGCGACCATAGGTCACAGTTTAGTATGAAAAATGGCACATCATGTCTCCGGACATCGCGCTTTTTTACGGTTTATGGGTTTGACACTCTGACATCACGTTCTGACATCACTGTGATGTCAGGAGAACCACACTAACAGAATCCCTTTTATGCCCATATGTGGAGATCCCTGATGTCAGCAATATTAAGCCCATATCTAACAGGACTTCATATGGGAATGCCCATATATGAAGGAAGACAGCCCATATCTGTGCGGCTGGTTCTACATACAGGGATCTCCATGTATGGGCATAAAAGGGATTGTATGTATGATGTCAGTTGTCATAGACATCATAGGAGTTTCACATAACGAATAACTGAGTACGCATGTTTGGGGTCTCACAGCATATCTCCATTCTCCATATGCGCCATGTGCATGGATCTCCATATATGGGTACCACAGGTCTCCATATATACTCCCCTTCATAACCATGTGAGCAACATGCCAACTAACCAAACTGGGCAATCTGTAGATCAGTGCTTCTCAAACATTTTCATGTCAAGGACCCCCAAATTTACACTTATTAGCGTGCAGATCCCCATTTGAAAATATATGATTCTGCCAGAATCATTCTGACACATCTGTACATGGACTACTGAGGTGCTCTACTGAACCATGACAGATGGCTATTGTGAGACTCTCTAATATTCATGATGAACCTAACTTGATGCTACCTATTTATCGTGTGCACTGTGCAGACCTTTCCTTTTTCTTTTCTGATATTCACCCATACTTTAATGTGTTATATACAGACTATACTATACATACAGTAATATTATCCATATACCTAAAGGCTGGCGGACACTGTACAGGATGGTTATCCAGATATTGCCGAAGGCCAGCTGACACTGTTCATAGATCAGTTTAATATTCACTATTGATAGTGTGTACATACTATGCATTCATTCATTCATGCATAATATTCACGGTGATAGTGTGTACATTTATATACTGTATGTATTGATGGAATATATACTCAGTCAGACAGAGGGCACATGTCTAGTGTCAGACTCTCTTTACTTTATCCTTATTTATTCATAGCTCCCTGCTCTCATCTGTACTTCTCCATGTGTTTCACACTCACTGCTGCTGCTGACACCTGAATTTCCCCACGGGGGTCAATAAAGGTATATTATATTCCTCAATCACGCAGAGTGTTAATGGAAAATATTACACTGATTTCAAGTGTGGACCATTAGTGAAATCTTATAACACTGTAGAAGTTGACATTGCCATTAATTGTGTGGTGTTCAGGTTAGTGCCAATGTGGAGACTGCTGCTCTGGACTTCTTGTATATTTTATGTAGTGGTGATGGCAGCGGTATATCGCACAGTACTTAAGCCGTTTGCTTTGAAGCTACCTGGGTTATGTAAGTGTAATGGCACACACTGCAGCTTTGGTCAGCGTGCACGACCTGCAGAAATCCATTTTGCACCGGGGGGTGCATGGCAAGCAGTGTTGGGGAGAGATAACACTTCATCTTTTCAAATGTAGGCCCAGATGAAAAATAACTCGCTGTCGGTGAAAGTTCGAGGTGTCCTCCCCCTGGACAGCATTCTATACAAGGATGTGGTGCAATACAAGTTCCATCCATGTCCACGTGATCATTAGCTGGGGCACTCGTTAGTTGAGTGATTGGATAATTAGAGGTCGTTATTTGATTAGTCATTTGGATTATTTGACTAGCAAATTAGCTATATGATTGAGTGTCTGAATGCTTGCTGGCGCCTACATTGGGAAAACAGATTTGTCACTGCAATGTTTGTATTCTAACCACCACACCCAGTCTTAGAGAGTTACAAATGTATAACAGTACTTTGACTGTTTTTTTCCCCATCTTCAACAAACCTCTATGCCAAAAATAGTCATGTTGTATTTTTGGCAAACATTGCCAAATTGTTCACTGATTCTTAATGTAACCTCAAATATACTAACTGTAGAATATGTATAGCAGGGCAGCCTTTATACTCGCCCTAGAATATCTGTGATTTTCCGAATAACAAAGTTATTCACAGACATTCTAGGGCTACCTTTATACACCAATGCAGATATTTTGGCCATGTCACTGTGTGACCAATGTATAAATTAGGTGGGGAGCTTTGAGGAAGCTTTGAGAAAAATACAAGCTGGCTGCATATTGTAGCCCAGCAAACCATTCTCCCAGAAACAGAGAAAACAGAGAAAATGCAGTTGATTAATAAATGCATGCGATTGACTTCCAATGCAAATCTTTTCAATTATGCATGCGTGACATTTTAATTGCTTCAAACCCACTGTGCCGGCTATTTAAATCATTAAATCCACCAATATCTTTAGCTACATTTTCCTGATTGAAAACATGTGACTGTTAAGGGGGCAATTGCACTTGACAGACAGTTGATACATGCAAGGTTGCCAAGTATTTTCAAGACGCATTGAATCTTTTTGGAGACTGAAGCTTTGGCATAAATATTGTTGTCACTAGCACACAAGCAGAATGTAATATGATTTTCACTTGCAAGCACATGGGGAATATATTAGACCATGAGACTGCAACAGTGTGGTTGCACTGACACAAGTCGTGACTCGCGAGGAATACATCTTACCATTTATATTACATATTGTGACACATGAAGCATGACCAATCCTGTCTGATTGGACAAACCTCCACCGGCAGTCAGTCAGTCAGTCAGTCAGTCTGTCCGTCTGTCCGTCATGTCACACTTTTGCCCTACTTATATCTCCGCCACCGTTGCCCCGATCCATGCCAAACTCATTTCTCACATGGCCCTCTTCTAGCGCCACCATGAGGCCGATTCTTGCAAAACACATTATTGGACACTGCTACTACAGATTTTGCCCTAAAATCACACAAAGCGGTACACAGTATCTCTAAAGCCATGTCATCAACATGGATATGTCCCATTTAGCGCCACCATCAGGACGATCTTTTCAAAGACATTTTTGGACACTGCTCCTCCTACAGATTTCGCCCTAAAACCATGCATGCAAATTTGTGTATACATGCGACCTGACGGTCGCTTATCTCCCAATTAGGGAGTCTTATATTGTGTATATTGTGACACATGAAGCATGACCAATCCTGTCTGATTGGACATTATATTGTCCAATCAGAAATGGGACAGAAAAAGTTAGACTTTTGGGGTTGAGTTGAGTTTACAGAAAACGTCCATTGAACTCAACTAGCCCTTACCCGTTCAAAGATATGAGCTACAAAATGATGTGCAGTGTGTGGGTTATGGGATGTGCACTGTGCACACAGTATATGAGGGATGGAAAGTAACTTTAACTGGTGCTTGCATGATGTAGGAGCATCAATGTAAGAAACCCGTTTCGTTTAATGGCTACAGAGATACTGTCCCCCCCCCCCCCCGCCCGCCCGCCCGCCCACCCGCCTGCACACACACCCGCCTGCCTGCACACACACACACACACACACACACACACACACACACACACACACACACACACACACACACACACACACACACACACACACACACACACACACACACAGAGCTGGTTAAACATATTGCCTCATGCTAGATGCAGAATAGATGTGCCTCATGCTAGATGCAGAATAGATAGTAGATACACCATAAAAATGCTAATATACAGCATATGATTTGTGAAAGTGACAAACGGGCTTCACAGTTATGTCAGGTGTGTTCATATGCTAATGGTGATGCGATTTCAGATCAATTGCTCCAGCCACTGAGGAGAAACGCTGTTTCAGACAGACAGACAGACAGACAGACAGACAGACAGACAGACAGACAGACAGACAGACAGACACTCAGACATTCGCAAAATTATAGTATAGATAGACTTTTAGGATTAAAGAAAAGTTGTGGGGGTCCCTGCTTCATATCTGTCTAAGGGGTCCTCTGCCTTGAAAACATTTGTATTATAGGCCAGTGGTTCTCTTCGGGGACACCCAGGGGTGATTAGCTGTAACTCTGAGAGTGTACAAATGGAACAATTGTCCTGCAAGGGTCCATTTGGTTCCATTTGTACACTCTCAGGGTTAAAGGGTAGTTCAACTCCCACATTATTCAGCCCTTGAAGCTTTGAATTCATGGATATTTTTTCTGTCACATGCATTCCTGATCCAATATTTGTTCCAATATTTGATTAATTAAAGTAAAGACTAAAATGAGTGGAAATGTGTTTATTAACTCCAAAACAACTCTCCTCTGGGTACAGAGGGTACAGTCCTCCCTGGATTACACTAGTATTATCATTATTTTTAATATAATTGTGTATAGTTCTATCATGGCCTCCCATATCGAATGAATATATTGGAATATTGGATCAGGAATGTGACAAAACAATCTCTATGAATTCAAGGCTTCATTGGGTGAGTAGCCTAATTATTATTTTAATTCGGGTGGGGTCTGTAACTCAAAGAGTGTACAAATGGGGGTTCATTTGGTTCCATTTGTACACTGTCAGAGTTATATTAACATTGATTTTACTAAATAAATTGGGGTCCCAGAGATAGAAATGCCATTAAATGGGGGTCCGTAGCCTAAACCATATCAAACCTGGGGGTCCTTGAATTAAATGGTTGGGGATCACTGCTAAAGCCCTAAAAATCTTCTCATATGGCATATCTTTTCAAATGGTGTCCGTGGGCTAATAAGTGTCAATTTGGGGGTCCTTCACATGAAAAGGTTTGAGATCCAGAGAAGTACTGTGGATCAGTGGTTCCCAAACTTTTTAGCTCAAGAACCAAAAGAGAAATTAGACGTTTGACCATGGAGCCACTAGAAACAATAGATTTGTTTTTGCAATTTGTGGCTACCCAGGTCCCAAACTAGTAAATGGCAGATCTATAAGCTTCGCAACGCACTGTGAGCTTGTAGATCATTACTTCTTTAACATTTGTGTTCCAATTTATGGAATTTATACGATTTTTCTTTGATTTCTAAATGAAATTACAGGGGGGAAAAAAGACAAAAAAAAACGAATTTTGTTTTTAATTCATGAAAAAGAAATGTGCCTTCTGGGGAATGTTTCAGAAAATATTTTAAATAAAAATAAAAAAATAAAAAAATAAAATGACCCATAAAAATGTGTCTGCGACCTACAAACGGGTCCCCGGCCCAGTGTTTGGGAAGCAGTGGTGTAGCATGCTATCTCGTCCTTGCTGCTAGGTGGAGCCCTAGTATACAGCGTGAGCGGCAATCCAGCTCTCAGCTCCTCTCCTCCTCACCTTTCTGAGAGCTCCAGTCTCCAGCCTGCGTCCCTCCTATAGGCAGTGCATTGCATGCGGTCGCTTAGGTTTGTCACCGTCGCAGAGAGAGACAGACAACTCTGTCTTCTTGGAACGCAATAAAGCAACTTAATTCGCGATTATCCCCCCCGTTTTCCGGAGCTTTTCTCTGAAGACACCCGCGAAATTCTCCTGGATACTCTTCTTGATTTTTGCGTGGTGTGTGTGCGTGTGCTGCTGTGTGTGTTTGCGTGTGTATGTGTCTTTTCCAGCTCCACGGGACGTGATCGTGATGTAGCCACTGCACAGGAGGACGCCTTATTGTGCCATAAAGGGACGTAAAGCGACAGTATTGTGGATACTAATACCAAGGAGCCCCGTTTCTTTTCTCCCTGCAACACAGCAGCCCCCCGGTTTGAGGATTCTAGACACATTTCTGCGCCAATAGATGCGGGGTTTTAGGATCATATTGGCAGGAGTTACTGGAGGCAACTGTTTGGATTCGGCTGTTTCTCCCTCTTCTATCCTCTGCCGATGAGCATTTGATGAGGTGCAATCCGCATGCACTGTGTGTGTGTGTGTGTGTGTGTGTGTGCCCGTAAAGGACGATCGGTACCCAGGGGAGAAAGACAGGACAGTTGTCCGAGGAATTGGTCCATAATACTTTCAATGGGAGGACGTGAAGTGATACAGTAAAAAGCCTCGTGTCGACGTTCTGATCTAAAGACGCGGGTAAGTGTCAAGACTTTTTTTCCAAGCATTGCTGTGTGTTTGCGCATCAATTAACGCACTGGTTCCCAAACAGTGGGTCGGAACCCATTTGTGGGTCGCAGACAGATTTTTTATGGGTGTTTTTGTTTCCTATTGGTTTTTCAATTATTATTATTCATGAATGATGTCTTCAAAAAAGCTTGTAGATCTGCTCTTTTCACTTCAAAATTGTGTCCCCAGGCAATCGTCTATAATCTCTCTTTTGGGTCTTGAGCTAAAAGGTTTTGGGAACCACTGGACTGGATTAACGTGTACTATCTCTCTGCAGTTCCATCCAGCCAGGTTAAAATGGCCATAAATTATGCTGTTTTGTTTTCATCATACAGTCCACACAGTTAATTAAACGCGGCATCAATAGGCCGCTTTATACTTTAAAGTGGCTTTGATCAATCAGCGCCACATATTGATATTGACAGGCAATGTATGATAATTTCATTTCAACTGACATATAGCCTACTGACTGCTGCCCACTGTTGACCTGATGAATTAATTAATGGATCGATCGGAGTAGGCCTAAGTTTTGGATAATGTTTCAGTCTTAACTCGTAACTAGAGATGGGACGATACTCGTTATGATCGTTTATCGTGATAAAAAACACTTACAATAATCGTATTGTGGAGATTTAAATGTATTGTGAAATTATCCTCCATCATGCACTGCTGGGATCAATTCACCTTTAGCCTATTTGCCAAGCTGCATAGGACTTGTACCATTTAAACCCTCTATAGGTAATTGTTAAAATGGACTTCAAATTAATCAAATAGCACTTGATACGATCATTTCCCCCCCACTCTCTGCCAAATCTCTTTGCCGCCTAGGCCTAGCACGCATTGTGAGCTTGTAGATCTGCTATTTTTTGGGAAATGTTATGCCCCAGGATAATGGATGTTGGGGATATTTTGATTATCGCGCGATATTATCGTAAATCGCATATTTTTGGTCACAATAATCTACATGACCTTTTTATATCTTCCCAACCCTACTTGTAAGCTCGTAACTGGAATTGTCTGCAATGATGGTAACATTTAAGGTGCTCTCCATTCTTCTCCATTCATGTTGTATAGGATGCCTGGGCTGGGCTACTTGAAACGATGCTCAGCAAATGATCACATTGTTTTGCTGAAAGTGCATGGATTGACATGGACGCATCACGCATATTTAAAATGATGTAGCCTATTGATTAGATGATTTAGAAGGATTCATATTTCTGTGGTGTTGTTGTTGGTCGCATTCTTGTGCTATGCAGTCAAAATTGAATAGACTTTGGATTACAGTAATTAATTACTTCAAATATCATTCGTATCACATCACATGGTATTGATATAGGCTTAATTTCACATTGTATAGCTGTTGGACTAATTACATAAAAACCTATGTAAAAAAAAAAGGAATAAATTGCTAAGAGCAAATGTCAGAACTCAGAATCTATACACGCTTGCATCAGTTAGTCAGTGGCACACTGGAGAAAAAGCACAACGAGGTAAATGCTTATATCGATGCAAAGAATCCTACAAAGTAATGAATCTTGAATATTACACAAAATAACGCACACAGACAAATGGGCCTACTAAGACAGAGACTGAGAGTGGGTGCATGCATGGTTGCATGTACATGCAGAGAGAGGGTACAGCATAGAGGGGCCACTGTACCGAAGGCCTATGCGTGCTTTTGATGTGAAGACAGCACTCTTTCAGCATCAAAATCAAAAGTGTGAAAGGTTGCAAAGCCAATCACTTGAAACTGATGCTCTGAGTAGTTTCCCATCACGGCACAGTGCCGCCATTCATCTCCTCCTCATCATTTCGGAATGGGGGTTTTGATGTTTGGCCGTGTTGCCAATTACTGTAGAGTTTTAGGTCCAGTGGAATTTAGAGGTGAATTACAGGAGGATGGCAGTGTACATTTGGGGTGCAGCCTCTGACACACACACACACACACACACACACACACACACACACACACACACACACACACACACACACACACAGAGGGGTTGGGTCACATGGACAAAATCTATATATCTAATGTTAATCTAAATATTTCTAACCAAATAGTCAAATACCTCCACACTAATATTCAGACAATATTGTGGAGATGACTATTGGTGTTTCACAAAAATATTTCCGCGAAGGTATTCATTGCCTAATACCTCGGTAAAGGCAACAATCAGAACAGATAGGTCAGACAATTACGTAACTTCTCTGCAATACAGTCTTTAAACCCTGAAAAGACAACACTTACAGTAGACACAATTTTACAATATCCACATTTCCAGACAATATCAAGGCATGATAACTATCTAGTGTCTAGACACAATATCGATATATCGATACATTGCCAAGCCCTAACAGACTTACTCACATTTCATGATGATATCTTGGTATTTACATTCATTATGTTGAAGAAAGCAGTTGGCTATTGTATTTTAATTAGCACCTGTTTGTGTGGAATTATCAGAGGTGAATGGCAATTATCAGATGCTTG
This sequence comes from Nannobrachium achirus, assembly GCF_963921795.1. NCBI lineage: Eukaryota > Metazoa > Chordata > Actinopteri > Myctophiformes > Myctophidae > Nannobrachium > Nannobrachium achirus. Next base: position 28,342,519 of record NC_137821.1, read on the forward strand.
ATTATAGACATAACAGGATGGACACACGCACGCACGCACGCACGCACGCACGCACGCACACACACAGTCAGTCTACCACCAAGAGCCTTGACAAAGAAAGACTCTAATGGACATTTGCTGCTTTCTTTCTAACGGCTTATGTCAAGCGTTACGTTGTTTTCAATGTATGGTGTCTATTTTGATTACATGTAGGGCTCTTCCTTGTGGAAAATCACTCCTTAACCAAAGGAGGGAACATCTGGTCTCACAGCGATAGTTTTAGGCAGTATCAAAGAAATTACATCTCACTTTGCCCTGTAGCTGTCATCCTGTAGTGCATTCTGGGAAAGTGGGAATATAATGATGACGAAGAAAAAACAAAGAAACTTAGAGAAGTGCACTCCTCATAGTGCAGATCTCCGCCAGACCTGCTGGCCTACCCAGGGCTGTTTCTGTCAGGACACGTGGAAGCTACGGGGGTAAATGGAGTTGTACAACAGACGGTGCAGCTTTTTGCATTATGTGGCGACCACTAATGCCATAAGTGAAAGTGGTTTTGGAGACTAGAGGCCCCTCAACATGCTATTCTGATTTGTGTATCAATGGATGTTGCGTTCATGATACTGTATATGGTGTTTTTTTTGTAAGAAATATAGGCCAGGTCTCATTGAGACCAAAACGTTGTTATATGCTCATTAAATTATTATATTGCATTTGAAGACGGTGTGTGGATGTTTGTTCTGTGTTTGAGCCCCCACTGGGTCGCCTCTTCCTCACCTGTCCCTTTGTAGGTGTGCAAAAAAAGACATGTTTCCTTTTTAAGGAAACATGACACACAAGACCATTTGTGTCGTATTTTGTGGGAAAAATCATTTTACGGTGACATTTGTGGCACCCTTTCATGGGTGGAAGTGAAATCACTTTAGTCTCTGTGTTGTGTAGAGGCCCCTTGATGCGTGATTCAAATTTGGGGCAATCTCCAGGATTTCGCCTCAGGCAAAAAGGCCAATCATCGCCAATTGGAATAGAATCAGAAAAATCTGACACATTTTGATCACCTGACTCCAGAGATAATGTGTACCGATCTGTGTGAGTTTTGGAAACAGTCTGTGGGCGTAATAGTAAAAAGTGTGTTCTGAGTAAAATAAAGAAAATGGGGTAGAGGACTAGAGGTTCTTCCTTGGCCTACTGGAAGTGTGCATGCACAGGTTCACACGGATCAGTCCAGCAATGCTGTAGATAAGCCACACGCACACGCGCTCACACACGCACACACTCGCACAGAGGGGCAAAAAAATGATAATCCAAACGAGCTTCATTAATTACACCACATCTTTTGGCCTGCAGAGGATTACTCTCAAAATACTATTGACAGGAGACAACCCACTGTTTTGACACTGTGATGTGAGAGGTCCTGCAAGGTGATGTACTGAGCAAGAGTATCATCTGGTCTTGTGTGCCATTTTAGCCAGATAGCCTGAAGATGTAGATAGCCTATTCTATTTAGTAGAAATAAAATATTACAAAAATGTTCTTAACTCTATACTTCATGTCTACATGGCCCACTACACAGTTTAGCTAACAGGCTGAGAGGAAGGAGTCGGCAGGGTTATGGTGAACATCTTGAGTTTCCCTCCTACAAAAGCTGTAAAAACGCAACCAAATGAACCCATGTTCTAACTTCTGGGGCGAACTTTTGGCAAAATTGCAGATCTATGAGCTCACAGTGTGTTGTGTTGTGTCTAGGAAGAAATTTGGTGTAGAGGGAAACACTGGAAAATTGTCCTCGTTGCTGGTCTTCCTTCTCTCTTGCTTATATTTTCAATTTCACAAATCTGCATGTGCATTCATTCATCAGTGTGACATTTATACGACAATTTCTCCTCTGTATACAAGCAGAACCAAAGTGGCTTTTAGAAGCTGAATGTTTTTCCCCCTTTTCAGCACATTGTTGTCTTTTGTATCGATGCTAATGAAGATATCATTTTGTGTTGTCTTCTTCCAAAAATAAATAAATGGATGCCATCCTTTAAACAGGTCATCCTTAAGCTGGGTCCATTTGATGTCTCTGAGATGGATTTCTTCTGTTGCCATAGTATAGAGTATGTAGTGCTGCTTAGTGAGTTCGTACTATTTCCACAGGATGATTTAAGACCTGCGCTATGTATATTGGCCCATATTTATCCCTATGGTGCTGGCTTTTAATCATGGGGGCTAATTTCACTGCCCTCATTTTAAACCATGTTTCTTTGTTTGGGTATTTGTATTCTACCTGGGAACCCCCCCTGCCTTTGTCTGACGTTATACTCTTCCCCCCCCCCCCCCCTCTTCTCCCTGCTCATGCATTGCACTGGAGTTATGCAGCAAGTGTATTTGCGTTTCCTCTCCAAAGCCAATTCCATTTATTTTATTTGATTTTGCCTTTCGGACATGATCGTACGCCAGGTGGAATCCAATTTGCCAGTGCTGTATGAATGGAGACACGGGCTCTTCAATTTACTTCATTGGGTTAGCTTTTACAGTATATGGCTTCAGGGCTTCTTTTGTCGTACAGTGAAGGCTTTTTACCAGTGCATCGATTTGAATTGCCCATCATAAACTAAGTGTTTCAAAACTCTGAGATTATTGTATTGCTTACCGTGATGTAGAAAAAAGAAATAACGAGGACACGTGCCCCTTCTTGCCTTTTTCGTGCATGTACTATAGTGGGAGTTTTTGACTGATTTACATAACCTCTTACCTTACTGTATTGTTACTGTTACTGTAACCTTAACATACCTCAGTAATTAAAATCAAGTCTACTGTACGAAGGATGGCAGTGCGCGCACATAGGGCTGTCACAATTATTAGATAATCGTCTAATCGCAATTATTTGACATAATCGCAATTATTTGACATAATAGCAATTATTTTGTCACAATCATTTCCATGTTAAAAAATTATCATATATTTTCAAACATTTAAAAAAATAGTGGAAGTAGCAGATCTACGAGCTCTCAACACGTCGCGATGCGACGCGTTGTGAGCTTGTAGACCGGCTATTTCCACTATTATCAAATGTTCTTTTTAAGTATAAAGTTGTCAAATATGTCAGTAATATCTTTGTATATTTAGGTTACGTGTCATATCTGCCATGTGCAACTTCAAAGCCTACAAGCCAAACAGAAATGTAATTGTCAACGACAAAAATACAATTAAATTGTTAATCGCAATTATTTGAGAGACAATAATCGTCATGTAAAATGTCATAATTGTGACAGCCCTACGCGCGCACACACACACACACACACACACACACACACACACACACACACACACACACACACACACACACACACACACACACACACACACACACACACATGCCAAAGAAGAAAATGCAAAGTATTGTCCCGCTGAAGTAAACATCACACATCTGCTTTCCATGTAGGGATTCAACAGGTAAACCAAGTTATGGACTTTAATCAGTTATAAAGATTAATTGATAATTGACAATCCTGTGTCATTATAGATGAACATTTTCAGAAATTAAAAAATAAATGTAAAATAAAGTAAAAAAAAAAAAAAAAAAAAAAACAATTAATCGATGAAGTAATTGGGAGAATAATCAATAATTGCAGCCCTATTGCCGTCCAAGCAGGCAAAAAGCAAATCAACTAGCTAAGCTTTTGCAACAGCCCCAGATCTGCAGTGGAAGAATGGGATCACAGAGTGAATGAACCTTGTCCTTACCTCTTTATCTTACATGGCTGCTTTGCCTCCAGCGATAAACGATGCCACTGAGTTGGTAAGGAAATTGCTCAGATTGCATGTACAAATTGTTTTCTGAAACGAGATTCATATTACCATTCTCCATCTACCTGTTACCAGCAAATGTCTTTGAAATCAACCTTTGTTGATTTGTTGTGGCTTTTGCTGTGAACACTCTCTGCGCCCCCCCCCCCCCCCCCCCCCCCACCCATATGCATTAGCGTTAATGAGAGAAATTATTTATTGAACCAAGAAAACCAATTATAGCTAGAGAGGTGAAGACAGCAGCCTGTGTTAATCAAGAAGGGGACCAATCAGTTCACTACATTCCACGCATCAGTCACAAATAACTTTAACGTTAAGTTGGCATTGAAAGGGGCCAACATTCTTGACTCAGCTGACACTAAGGGCTACTGTTGAATAACCAAATAGTAATTGTGATTGTTTACTGTGGTGTGAATACAACTTCAACAATGTCCCTTCGATTCAGATCTCCCAAGATTACAAAACAAATTTTCAGGGAAAGGTTGTAGCTATATGAAGGACATTATTTGGGAACATAGTTACGTTCTCATCTTCTTGTAATTGGTCCTTAATGGTCATGGCACAATTTCTGTGTACTGTCTCTCATTGGTGGGCTATGGACAGTTCAGAAACCTGCCTACCAATCACATCGTTACAGCCTAATAGAAACGACATCCTTTCTCTTCCTGGAAAGTCAGCATAGAAGCCATTGTACTTGCTTTAATAAAAAAATCCCACCTGTGCAAAGTGAGCGGTGCTCACTTTATCAAGCGCGACACACATGCATATGTCCTTGTATGGGCCGTTCTCTCCTTGACGTCAGTTCCATACATGGAGTTCCGTGCTCATACAGACATTCTGTGCTCATACTCATACATACACACAAAGCCAGACGTAGGAGCCGTTGGCCAAATAGCACCGTTTGATTTGACCAAACCTGCTTACAGATGATGGTAGGCGGGTTTCTGAACTGTCCACAACCCTCCTCTGAGATACAGGCTGAGTAGACAAAAATGGTACAATGCTATAATGATTAGTGTAGTCCAAAATATTGAGATTGCTTATAAACGTGTGAAGTGGTTCTTCAAGTCTTTGGTGAATAAAAGTATGATGACACTTACAGAACGTTCTACATTTTAGATATTGAAAAAAATAACTTGAGATTCTTTTTTCCCCTCCTAAAACGAGTTACAGCATCTTTCAAATAGAACACTTCATTTATAATTCTATTTCTTCAAAATAATGCAATGCCCAAGATGAATTAGAGTTCTCAACCCATGTTCCATACAACACTTTTTGCCTGTGCCAACTGCCAAGGATTATCAAGCTGGGCAGTGCGGGCACACATTATGCCTAAGCGTTTGCGTGGGCTTTTGCACACACACACACACACACACACACACACACACACACACGCACACGCACACGCACATGCACACAAACACACACAGGCCAAATCTCCCCCGCTGTTCTAGTAAGGGTTCCGTAAGGTCCCAAGGACAGGAGTGATCATGCTGTTAGGAGGGAGATGGCTCACCTGCTGAAAAGCACTTTGTCTGGCAGGAATGTCGCTGACAGAGAAAAAAAAGAAAAGAAAGAGAAGAACCTGAAAATAAGTAAAAAGGTCCTCAAGGTCTTCTCGTCTGAACACATTTACCTGTCCTGTCCTGACCCCTGTCTTTAAAAAGAGATTAGACACAAAAGCTTTTGGGCACAGGCTTTCACAAACTCTATAATGTAAAAATCACATAAAATGGGTATAGGTTGTGGATGAAAACATTTAATGGCTAAAATGAAAGCGGTGGGAGGTTAGTGTTTGGTTTAAAGGTCAGTGTGTTTATCACTCAATGCCACCCGGCTCTGAGAAGACGAAGCCCCCAGAGTGTCATAAATTGACTGAGAGAGAGGGAGGGTTTAAAAAGAAGACAAAAAAAAAACGCACTAGTCGTGATGCGCAAGCACCATTAATGTTGATGGGTGCTTTCACTGTATGACACAAGGTATATTTTCGCCTGTATCGAAAGCTGAAAATGAGGTCAGCGGCCAGATAGGACCGGCGTTTAGTGGTGGCTTCTTTTGTGGTGCGCGTTAAGTGCTGCTCTGGCATCACTGTTTTTGCTGCATACCAGACGTGATGTGCACAAAGGACTAGAGCATAAAGGCCGGAAGCTTTTTAAAGGTTTATGAGGGAGAAAGAATGAACGTCCCCGGCTATTTGGCCCTTTGAGTCATGAAGTGGTTTCTTCTTATGTTGCGGCACAGTGAAGGCACCCATGTTGGATGATATGCCATGTGAAGCCGTGACTCATGGCTGGCCAATTAACCGAAAATATATCAAAACCGATATCCGACTTAATCTTTGAGAATCGAGAAGCAAGGTTTTGAAATATATATATTATTCTTTTCATAGATGTTCAACGTGGAAGAATTTGAAAAGATTTTTGTAATGATCCACTAAATAGATTTGTCTGATTCACTTACCCCTATATTATACACTTTCCATCGCAATGTGTTGTGAGCTTAAGTTGTAGATCAGCTATTCACTATACAAAATATAGTTCATTAATCATTATCGCAGAAAAAGTTTGAAATAATATTGATTAAAGTCATATCGCCCAGCCATACAGTGACTGCATGTTTCGTGTGAGATGGGTTTGAGTGTGACAGGAACTAATGTTGGTCCTACCATCTTCTTTAGTTGACGATGCGCTCCATTGTTTCCACTGATCACACATTGCTGTACCTCTGCATTGTTGGGGATTATCAAATTAATTCCAGATAGATAACTTGTTACCAAATCCAATTGTTTCTAGGACAAGGCCGTGGCCAGAGATGGGAGTTGGTGAACCACGTTTGACTCACTCGTGAATTTTCGGGAACTGCAGTGAGTGTTTTTTGCCGTTTTGAAAAGAAGTGACAGTTGAGAGGGCGAGGTCATGGAAATATCGCAGTGGCTTGTCATTAGCTTGTCATCGTGACAGGGGCATGCACTGTGGACGGGCACGACCACGCATTCTTCTACTCCAAGGGTCTTCAACAAGGGGTCCGGGACCCCTAGGGGGTCCTCAGAGTTACTACAGGGGGTCCTCCAAATCTTTGAGTGATAGAAAGTTATTTTTTCTCCTTTTTTATATTAACCACTTGAACCCTGGTGTCCATATTCTGAGAACTTGAGCCAAAAATAGCAAATCTACAAGCTCACAACGCCTTGCGCTGCGAGGCGTTGTGAGCTTGTAGATCGTCAAGTTTATTAAGTATTGATGGTTCTAGTGGTTAAATATCTGCAAACACAAATTGACATGAATCCAAATTACACTGACGATTGTGCTGTCAAAAGATGAAACTATATGGAATCTATGAACAGGTTGTGGGGGCCTGGCTTCATCTCTCTCTCAACTAAGGGGTCCTTGGCCTGAAAACATTGAAGACCCCTGCAGTAGCAGGATGCAACCATTGGTGGTCGGTGGACATATTGACGAGGGGACTTTCAGTGTGACGGCCAATACTGGCATTTGCAATTAATACTGGGAAAACAAAACGCACCAAAATAGTTCTGGCTTGGTCCTGACTTCCGGTGCCATGTCGCATTAACTGGAGTAATTTATGCATTCAATTTGAATAAAAGCCTGCGAGGGCCCCTCGTTCCAGCAACGAGGTTGTCGGGCTCAAGTGTGCACACGACCGTGACCAATGACACTTTTCCCTCCAAACTTTTATGTGTGGACATCCGCTTAGCCGGCACTTCTGATTATCTGCAAGCTAAACCCACAATTTACCACTTTGTTAACTTGTCCCTGGGGGGGGTCAAAACACTTAGCAGGAGCAGTGTAACAATTTACATCGTACACCGAGATACAAATGCTGCGACACACAATGTGGAACGCAATCCAATAGCTGCTGCTGCTGCAACAAATGCATTCTTTTATACAAATTGAGTAAAAGATGAGTGAGAATCGATATGTCCTCCTGATATAGAAGAATTGTATAAGCAATGCATCCATTATTTGATAACAAAAAAGGATAATGGCTCCCTTGTATTTTGTTGGCTCTGAAGATATGATTTTAGGACATGTTTACTGTAAGTCTTATTTATTGGTTTATAAATGGAAAATGGAATTGTATTGTGTTCATAAAAGTCTGGCCTTGATGTAACAAAAGCTAACATTCAGTACAGTTCAGCACAGTATAATAGGCCCATTCATGTGAATACAAAATATACAGTACACTAGAATATACTGTATAGGCTACATGTATTGTATATGAATATCAAGCTTCTCTGTGTATGAAACATGTTATATAGATTTTAAAATGTTCAAGCCAAAGCGTGGTTTGAGTCAACAAATAAGATAGTAAAAAAAGGATATATTTTTCCTTCAGATGATGGCTACAGTGCAGATACCTACATTTGTTGATCTAGCATAAAAAAAAAAAAATGAGCCACCCTTGTGACCCTGTTGGTGCTGTTAAAAGGAATCCAAAACCCATCAAACTGACATAGTCTGGCAGAGCCACAGTACATCAACCTCTTTACTACCTCTGTAAAGTGTGGTACATTTGTCTACGTGCATTTTACAATGTGACACTAGGTGTTCTGCCCGCGAGATTGATATTGAGGGCTTAGTGTGGAGTTTTGAGTTTTTACCCTGAAACCCCGGCTCTGTATATGTGGCTCAAACAAAGATGCAGTGCTTCTCTGCCACCCCCAAGCCCTAAAAGAAGTTAATTTATGGCCTGTTTGGAAGGCAGGTTTGGCCCTGAATACGTAATGAGCCGCTGCACCTGCAGCCGCATACAAATGAATGAAAACGACGGTTCGTGTTTACGCCTCCCTAAACCATCGGGACCCTCCTGATCTGATCACTAATTGACCATCAAAGCGCCAAGAAAAATACTTTTAGCACAGTCTAATGTAGCTGCAAATGTCAGAGGGCAGTTCCGCTATCATGGCATCTTAACATTCCATATCTGGTGTCAATCGTCCGATAGTTAGCGGCGTGCCCCGTCAGTTTCACCACGCGTGTTTTATGTCACTGATGGGGAATAATCAAGGTCAATGTCGGTCTCAGTGTCGGTCTCAATGTCTGTGTAATGCCTAGCAAATACAGCTTATGTATGCCCAGTGTGATGTTTTTAATTTAATTACGTTTCAGTCAAGATGGAATGATTGATAATGGATCGATATCCTTTTATGACGGTGCTTTTTAAATGTTGACTGTAGGGATGGGACGATATGAAAACGTCATATCACGATTATTGTGACGAAATAAATCGTGATTTACGATATTAGCACGATAATCAAAATCCATTATCCTGAGGCGGAACATTTGCCAAAAAATAGCAGATCTACAAGCTCACAATGCGTCGCTTTGCGACGCGTTGTGAGCTTGTAGATCGGCTATTTTTTGGCAAAGACATTTGATAGAGAGTGAAAAAAAGACTATAAAGTACAGTATGTATATTATAAGTACCTTTTACCAATTATAGAGGGTTTAAGTGGTACCGGTTATGCAGCTCGGCAAATAAAAGGTAAATTGATCCCAGTGCATGATGGAGGAGGATAGCACGATAATGAAATCTCCACGATACGATTATCGTGAGTGTTTTTTTATCGCGATAAACGATAATATCGCTTATCGTCCCATCCCTAGTTGACTGTAACGCTTGCTCCTTGATTTCACCGTATAGTTTACTGCGATTCTTTACATAAAATGGATAATTTTGTATCTGTTGTGCGTTTTGACAGATTTATTTTCTTTTTCTCTCTTTTTTTACTTCTAGTGAAAGTAATGCGTTCACTTATAATCCACATCCTCCTTACGTTTCTGGAGAAAGCCTATTAGTTTTAGCGAGCCTGAAATGGGACGCCAAGCATGAACGCCTGGGAAAGATGTTGATTAATAATATAATTCTGAACATCTCCAAATTACACCCATATTACAGTGCCGTCCCTGCTCGCCATACTTGATTGGCAAAATATAATGAGCAGCATTTGCATGCAGGTGGATCATTCCTCGCGCAGAAAGATTTATCGACGTATCACTTGAGGTCGTTTACTCCTTTTTTCCCCCCCTTCTTTTTAATTAAGAGAATGCATATTTGTCATGCATTCAAAAGGCGGTTTATCCATTCAGCCGATCAGAATGTGATGTCAGTGGCAACTTCAAAATGTATTGCAGTATTTCAGCAACCCCCCCACCCCCCCATCCCCCCTTGCGCTTGTGACTTGGACCAAATTGATTTAGCTAATCAATAGCATAGAATTGGATGTAGCGGTACAGGCAGTGTGTGTGTGTGTGTGTGTGTGGGGGGGGGGGGGGGTCTTGGCTGACTGTCTGCCTCGGCCAACAGTCACTTGAAGAGAGCCCCTTGTTCTCATCAATGTGATGAGCCTGCCTGGGAATGATGTGTCTTCAGTCTTTCCAGTGCCCCCATAAGAGAAGATTTTTACGGCTCTTGCAGTGATTCCAACCATTTTTATTTCAATGACCCCCCAGTTTGACATGCATCATGCATTAGGCTACAGACCCCCGTTTAATGGCATTTCTATCTCTGGGACCCCAATTTATTTTGTAAAATCAATGTTAATTTAACTCTGAGAAATGGAACCAATGGTTTCATTTGTACACTCTCTGAGTTACATTCCCATAAATGATAAGGGTCCATTTGGTTCCTAACTATCATTTAGCTGGGGACCACCTGGAACTCCCCCAAGGACCCCTGGGTGTCCCCGGACCCCACTTTGACCTTGCCTAATAATCCTGCTCCTACACCCAGTGGTTGATGTCAAGGATCCCCTGGTTGACATGAACGAGATGATTTGTGTTCATTATTATCATATATTGCGTAATTTATTCAAAATGTTTCCACAGTAAAAATTTAAATGAAAGAAATCACACTTCACACTAGAAAATACTGTTCCCAAAGAATTCCTATTTATATTACTGTAAATATTGTGAATTTGTGATTTCATGTGAAGCTTTACCAATCCTCTCAAATCCATTTTATTGTCCAATCAGAAAAGGGAACATTTCAGACCTCTCCTTTCTGCAAATCTATGTGACGGAGAAATCAAATACTTATTTTCCAGCCATGGACTGGACATACACAAAGTCACGTATTGGAGAGGGGAAAAAAAGCAAATCTACAAGTTCTTGTAGTTTGGCTATAAAATAGGGTTAAGGTGGTTAAACAGATTTAATTTACTAAATTGGCTGGGATGCAGAAGGGCTCTGGTTCCCAGACCCCACTGTGAGAAGCACTGCTCTAGTACAGTGGTTTTCAAACAGTGATCCGGGGACCACCAGTGGGCCTTCAGTAGGTTCCACGTGGTCCCCAGCTAAAACATGGAAGAGTTGGTAACCAAATGGACCCTTATAGATCTTTAACTCTTGAGAGTTTAAAAAACAGAGCCTTACAGGTCTGTTTGGTTTAATTTTACGCTCGCACGAGTCAAATTATTGTTAAACATCTGGATTATTTAAGTCTACACAATTGCGTAATTTTTTTTTTTATTAGAAGAATTGTTATTTTGATCAACGATTGCCTGTTAGGTCTCCTATGGCACCACACCAATACAACTATACAGCATGGAATTGTGGACAAAATCTCATCAAGTGGTGGTTAGTGGCTCAAAAATGCAGAATAAATAAAGGACCTTGACATGAAAAAGGGTTGAAAACGACTGCTCTAGTAAAGCAGGTTGGTGTAATAATGACCCCATCAGTTCAACAGACTTGTGACACTGTTTGGGGCAGAAATAAACTCATTTCCCAGCCCTGTCTCACCCCTTTAGTTGTGGTCAGAGCCACCTGGATTGATGTAGCGCCCCAGAGGAGCAAAATGGCTTTAAACATCACTGCACGTTTTCGTCTTGTACCTCGTGTCATTTTTGAGAAGGGCAGCTGTTGCCGCGACTGCGACGCCCGGGAGCACAGGCCCAGCTCATAGTGATGCACAAAGTTACCTTAAACAAAAAAGGCAGCATATCGTCACTGTCGGGCAGAAACCTCGTATCTCCAAGTTTCAGATGTGTACGTTTTTTCACGAAGTAAAGCCCTGCTTCATCAGACAAGGCCGTCGCACAAAAGTAGTGAAAACAGCAGATCTACAAGCATGTAGATCGGCTGTTTTCTCTAGTTTAGTAAAAAAATAATAATGATAAAAACGAACGGTTTTGGAAATACAAGGTTTTCACCTGACAACGACGATATGATTGGATAGGTTGCATTAATACATAATGTTTCATTCTTCTATTATTAGTATATACCTGTAGGTAATCACTTATCCACAGTTGGCAAAAAAGGCTCGTCTGAGGAGGGCTTTTTAGCAAATTCATTGGCAAGAGGATGCCGTGTGGATGTGGGTGGGTGGGCTGGGAGGGGCTCTCGCAGTGCCATTTTCATGTGTTCTGAATTGAAACAATGCCGTGCGAAACCAATAGTCTCCTCCTGCTCCAACATACAGCCTTGTACTTAGGAGTAGTGGCTTTGTAATAAGGCTACCCGCCACAGCACTGACCCCAATGTCTGCTGCCGTTCCTCGGGTACCTCTGTGAGCAATGCCAGGTGAAGATGTGTGTGTGTGTGTGTGTGTGTGCGGAGGGGGTGAGGGGCAATTTGCAGACAAACCCACCCCTCTTCCCCCCCGCCAACCGGTCCTCGCCTGTGATGCCGAGACGCGGCCGTTGCATCGGTGGCAGTGGTGGGATTTCTAAGAGTGGGGGAGCCGCCGCAAGACTGTAATCAGTCATTATGTCAGAAGCCGGCCCCCGGGAGCCCCCGCTCCAGCTCATTCAGCCAAATAATAAGCAGCAGATAACGGCACCGGCGTGCGGGTAGGCGCAGGGCCCCGCAGGGCTAGGGAGCTGGAAAGTGTGTGTGTGTGGGGGGGTGGGGAGGGTGGGTTCTCATACAGCGCAAGCTCTCACTCGTCTGTGTTCACACACACAGATATCACCTTGGTTCAAGGGCTGCGTGCGCGGGTATAGCGCTCGGCTCGCGCGGCGCACCTCGACTCGCCCGCCCGCCCTCCCTGCGGTGGTTACGGAGGAAAACGCTCTCGCTGACAACCTGGGGGAGGTTGGACATGGAACGCGCGTGAAGTACACGCGCTGGAGTACAGCGTAAAGGGAATATGAGAAATAAATAAAGTATTGCGTTAACCCCGACTACAGTTCAGGTAGTGCGTTGTGTGGTGCACCCTGCACAGCACCACACGACACAGTAGGATTATGTGTAGGGCTGTCACATTTATTACATAATCGTCTAATCGCAATTATTTGAGGTAATCGCAAATTATTTTGCATAATTGTCATAATCGTTTCCATGTTGAGGAATGTTAATATAGTTACAAACACTTTCAAAAAGTAGTGGAAATAGCAGATCGGCTATTTCCACTATCAATGTTCTTTTTTAAGTATAAAATTGTCAAATATGTCAGTCATTTCTTTGTATATTTAAGTTATGTGTCATGATTGCCATGTGCAACTTCAAAGCCTAAAAGCCAAACAGAAATGTAATTGTCAACGACAAATACACAATTAAATCGTTAATCGCAATTATTTGAGTCACAATTAATCGTCATGTAAAATCTCATAATCGTGACAGTCCTAATAATATACTGTACTCTCGTTATGGCATCGTGTTTTTTATTTATTTTTGACCATAAGATGGATAGAATATCTTTTCTATCCACACCTTCTCTTGTTCAGCCATCATTTGAATTTTATTTCTTCTTCCATTACGCTCCCCGCCGGCGCCGAGTGACTCGATGCAACCGCGTTTTATCATTCTCGGGAAGTTATCATGCGAACGCTGACTGTGAAGCAAATGGACTGCATGAACGGATGGAAGACCCCCTACTACCCCTCGCAAAGAAGCCCCCCATTCCCCTCCACCCTCGTGGATTTTTGTCATTCCATAACAAGGGTCACAGTCTTCCATTGTCCCTCTTATAGCATTCCTCGGCCCGATGGTATTGACTGGTTCGGGCTGCGTGACTGGTGCCATATTACATCCATATATCATCGGCGGAGACAGAGTGACAGATAGAAGAGCCGGGGATGTCAGCCCCCCACTCCTCCTCCTCCTCTCCCATCTCTAAGGCAGGATGACAGCCATTCTCTTCAGCGAGACTCTATCCTCTGACAGAGACTGCATTGATGGCGCCAGACCACCCTCCTCACGCCCTGCTAATACGCCTGACACCACGCTCGCGGTATTTAAGATTCACCGTGGACGTTTTTATGGCCGAACCGCGCGACGCGCTGAACCCGCTGGCGTTCGAGTAATGCGCTTTTTATGGCGCTTAAAGAACCTGAGAAAAGGCCATCATGGACGTGCCTTGTTTTTTTTCGGCCGATCATCAAATGCTACTTCATCATCAGTAGTGTGCAGTATGTATGCAGAGGGTTTGCCCGCTATAGGTTGAAGTCTGTGATAAATGTTTTATAATCTCCTCATGAAGTCTGTTCACACCCTCATACATAATACATGTATGCTAAAAGGTAATCTTAACTTAAACCTTAGTTAGTTGACCGGAGTCCTCAGAGATATAAGACAAAGTCCTTTTTTATTTTTATTTTATTTTTTATCTACACTGAATATCTTGGCCAAAAATAGGCGGTCTGCAAGTGCATTGTGAACTTGTAGATCAGATCTTCTTTTTCCTGAATGTTTGCCCCAGGATAGAGACGCTGTGGCTAACACGCTAGCATCCCAGTTGCACTGAGAAATTGTCAAACTACAGGTCTTCTACCTCGACGATGAGCTCACTGGGGTCAGCTGGGGTTAACTCGTTATGGAATTCCTGCCTATAATGATTAATAAGGTGTGTTGTAATCATTGCCGTGGTTGTCATTATCAGAGGAACACTTCAGTAGCTCTTAGTAGTACTGTGTATGCCCCTTTACAACAGTGCATGCTGTGTGTAGGCTAAATACTGCAGTTCATACATGAGTTGAAAAGACAATCAGTTATTTCTTATCCATCCAGCCTCTTGCAGAGAGCAGAGGTGGAAAAAGTACTCAAATGTTTTAGTATCAATGTTATGTTTTAGTATCAATACTGCAATTTATAAAATACTCTGTTAGGCTGCCCTCACACCAAAATACCTATGAGAGTGGAATCCGCGTTCCGCCAATGCATTTCAATGAGAGTGAAGCGGTTTCATGCCAGCAGAGGATTTCTGCAAAAAACGCTCCCTTATCATTGAAATGCATTGGCAGAACGCAGATTCCACTCTCATAGGTATTTTGGTGTGAGGGCACCCTTACAGGTAAAAGGCCTGTGTTCAAATGTTACTTAGGTACAAAGGTATTGGCATCAGATCAAAATATACTTACCAAAAGTAAAAGTACTAAAACGTTTGAAAATAGCAAATATACAAGATTGGCTATTTTCAAATTGCTTATATATAAAATAGGGCTGAAGTGGTTAATGTACATGTTTTATAATATAAGAATTGATTTATACAAAGTAGCTAGTAACTAAAGTTTTCAAATAATTGTAGTGGAGTAAAAGTACAATATTTTAGAGACATAGTGGAGTAGAAGCAAAAGTACTGAACATTGGAAATACTCTGGTAAAGTAAAAGTACCTCAAAATTGTACTCAAGTACAGTACTTGAGTAAAGGTACTTAGTTACTTTACACCGCTGGCCAAGAGGTTTCAAAAGCAACCGCTGTCGTGGTGAAAGATTGAACCATTTTTGGCATTTTCGGCGGCCAGCAGCCCGAGACCAAAGGTGCATTTGACAAGGCTCAGTTGTCGC
Source organism: Nannobrachium achirus (assembly GCF_963921795.1). Lineage (NCBI taxonomy): Eukaryota > Metazoa > Chordata > Actinopteri > Myctophiformes > Myctophidae > Nannobrachium > Nannobrachium achirus. The sequence continues at coordinate 28,358,041 of NC_137821.1, forward strand.
TGCTGAGTGCTGTGAAAGGTTAGGACTCCTGTAATTGTGTTGATGTTTTTGGTCGGTGGTAAGCCGCTCTCTCCCTAAGCCAGCTTTGTGTCAAACACAGCTGGGGAGCCTTTTATAATTGCAGCTGGGCAGAAATAATTGGGCCGGCGGCTTGAATGCAGCTCCTACACACAGGTGATTTCTATCTCTCCGCTGAGTAGAGTATGTTTTTCATTAGAACAGCGGTGTGAGACATTTATTTATTTATAAACATTATTACAATGCTCTGGCTGTAAGGCAGTTCTTCCCAAAGTGTTATGTTTTGGGTAAATAGTCGGCTCATTTTCTAAACTATACAGGAACGGATTATAATAAAATGATACACTATAGTTTATTATTTGTCTCCATTCAATTGCCCAAACTACATTATCTACTGGCTGGATTTTCACAGAATTTGCTGCGCGCCTTTCTTTCTTCACGGAGGATGAACCCTACTGCAGGGGTCTTCAACGTTTTCAGGCCAAGGACCCCTTAGTCCAGAGGGAGATGAAGCGGGGACCCACACAACCCATAGATACCATATAGTTTCATCGTTTGACAGCACAATCATCAGTGTATTTTGGGTTCATGTAAATGTGTGTTTCCAGATATTTAACCACTTGAACCGTCAATACTTAATTATACTGTACTTAGTCTGCTCTTTTCCCCCTCTTCACGAAACCCTTTTGCCGAAAAATAGCCGATCTACAAGCTTGTAGATCTGCTATTTTTGGCTAAAGTTCTCTGAATATGGACCGTAGGGTTCAAGTGGTTAATATAGAAAAGGAGAAAAAAAAGCTTCTATCACAAAGATTAGTAACTCTGAGGACCCCCTAGGGGTCCCGGACCCCCTGTTGAAGACCCCTGCCCTACTGTTGCCTGGTGACCCATGGCCTTTCCACCAGCTCCACCCAAAAGGTCCAGTTACGCACAAGATATGTCCAAAGCTAATGGGCAGGTTGCACTGGAATTTGCGTGGAGGATGAGTCCCAAACATTTATGCGACCCAAATGCCAATTTTGTAGTCTCTGGCCAAAATGTCAACTTTGCCATTTACATTATGTTATGAGACAGATGTATCTTGTGTGCAGACTGCCCATACTGTTCCTTGTTGTTGGTGTCATGACACTGAAATGCAAATATCCATTTTCCCCCCCTTCTTTTTATGAATGGTAAATGGTGGTGTATATGCTGTAGCTCCTTTTTTTGTACCTTTTCCTATTATTAATATCTAGGCCTGTACCTGTACCTATCCCATAACCTCAGAGGGTCGTTGGGGCACCACAGACGATCTGCTGACCAGTTCTCTCCATCCCTCTCTGTCCTCGGCAGCTCTCATTGTCTCACTAAGTTTCATGCGAGTCCATTATCGGAGGATAATAGGCCCATTAATACCTAAATAGGCACCGAAAATAGCCAACGTACAAGCTCACAGCGCGTCGCGAGTGCGACACACTGTGACCTTGTTGGTCTGTGTGTTTGGTATGCTCGGTATGCTCTGTCGTGTGACATAGCATAAAATAGGCTTATCTCACTACAATGCATTTCCCCAGTAACACTTTTCACTCTTGTTTTTGGAGCTGTGTGGAACACAAGCTCCCTATACGTGGCCGTGTGTGTGGGTCTGTCTGTCTGTCTCCGTCCGTGTATGTAGCCTAAACTTCGGCGCGTAACTAGTGCCGCACCATTTACGCCACTCGCGCAATATATACATCAAAATGTGCGGCTCGGCCAGGAATGGTGTTCTATTACCTTTCGTTCCGATCCGCCTTACCATGCCGACGTAATCGTCAAAAAATGACGCTTAATTGTCCCCATTGACTTATAATGGGACAATGCAAGAAATCACTTTCAAGTATTTTTCTCTCGTAAACCATAGGAGCTACAGTTTCAAACCTCGGAGAGGAGATTCATAATGATTTTAAGAATGAATCGAAAAATAATTACATCACTCGGCCTCATGGTGGCGCTATAACGGCCCCATTAAAGGGATATTTCACTTTCAAAAAAACTTTTGGTAATGTTATCGTCTAATCAGGCTTTTGTGAACACCCTGAACAGTTTTTAATTTGCTTGATTCAATATTTAGATATTTGTTGTACAGTATTTTCTGGGCTATAAGGCGCACCTGACTATAAGGCGCACTGTCAATGAATGGTCTATTTTCAAACTGTTTTCATATATAAGGCGCACCTGACTATAAGGCGCACATAATAGACGCTACCGTTGCGTTATGCATCAAACAGATGGAGCTGTGCTAAAGGGAATGTCAATGTCAATGAATGATCCATATATAAGGCGCACTGGACTATAAGGCGCACTGTAGTTATTTGATAAAATTAAAGGCTTTTAAGTGCGCCTTATAGTCCGGAAAATACGGTAAATGTTACCAGGCCCTCCAGGCACAGGGCTTCTCCCCACACACACCCATTGTAACTTCAAACTTCATTTTAACCATGATAGATTCATTAAAAACACCCATTATTTTTTCTGGTGACTCATACTACCCTCCTAATACGTGAGCAGGCCATGTTTTTTCGATAACTTTTTTCATTTACTTTTAATAATTATTTTTTGTATTTCATTTTTTTTCATTTTCCCAAATAATTATTAAAAATAAATGAAAAAAGTTATAAAAAAAACACGCCTGCTCACGTATCAGGGGGTAGTATGAGTCACCAGAAAAAGATAATGGGTGTTTTTAATGAATCTATCATGGTTAAAATGGAGTTTGAAGTTACAATGGGTGTGTATGGGGAGAAAAGCCCATAAGGTGTTTCCCTGTTGAAAGTGGAATATCCCTTTAAATGGCACATCCACAGAATCTGATAAACTTCTAAAGGTTTTCCTGTAGCTTTATTTACTCAAAACTGGCACCTTGAGAGGAACTCATTAGAGTTGATGGTGTTTTGAAACTGTACAAAACGGCACTGTACATCTATTCTTGCAGAAATTAAATACATTCCTATTAACTGTGGCAAACGATCTATTTAGAAAACATATTGGTCAACATTTCTATAACCTTTCCCTTAAATTGTGTAAATCTGAAGAAAGCATGTTGGGCAACATTTCTAATTTATAACCTTTCCCTTAAATTGGGTAAATCCCATTGTAATTGCGACCGTCAGGGAGCAGTTTACTATGAAAACCTCCACCGTCCGTCCGTCCGTCCGTCCGTCCGTCCGTCACACCTTTGTGACCATCAACAAACGTCACACCTTTGTTGATGTTTAAATCGAAGAGTCTTGGTCAAATACTTCTGTTGGTTTCTGCACTGATCATTTATACAATTCAGCTGTGTTTGCTCGTGTCATCATGATGAGGTCATAAATCAGCCATGCCCAAATATAGATTTTACGGGTTTACATGCTTACTCAGTTATTCGTTATGTGAAAGTCCTATGACGTCTATGATATCTGACATCATCATACATACATTCCCTTTTATGCCCATAAATGGAGATCCCCTCTGTAGAACCAGCCACTGACATCACTGTAATGTCAGGGGAACCAAATCCCTTTTATGCCCATATGGAGATCCCTGTGATGCCAGGGGAACCAAATCCCTTTTATGCCCATATATGGAGATATGGAGATCCCCGTGTTGCCAGGGTAACCAAATCCATTTTATGCCCATATATGGAGATCCCTGTGATGCCAGGGGAACCAAATCCCTTTTACGCCCATATATGGAGATCCCTTATGTCATCAATATTAAGCCCATATCTGTGAATATCTTTGGGTACCAGATGTCTCCATATATGGTTAAATGGTCCGATATACATCACTGGCCAGAAGACCAAGAAATGGTGCAACCTCGCCCTTTGCTTTTCTCCCTATAGGCATCTTACTGGTAGGTAGTTTAATGAGGAATGCAGTATGGTGGTAGGTAGGTAGTTATGGCCTTTGATGTAAGATTTTCACTTTCTAGGATAACTATATTTGCTATTCCCAGATGATGCCCTTTTAGGGTACCCCTCATGCCCATATATGGAGATCCCCAGGCTTTACTAATTAACATAAGTTTTATGCCCATATATGGAGATCAGTGTCCCAATGTCATCAGATATATGGGCATAAATGGACACAGGCAAACTAGATGGGCTGTATGGATATCCAGATGTGTGATGTAAGTGTTTTATTCCAAATGTGGCACCCCACAGACATATTTCCAGAAACAAAATCCCTTTCATGCCCATATATGGAGATTTCTGATGTCATCAATCCCAGGCCCTGTAAAAAAACATGGTTGCTATGGTATGAGCAACTTATGTCTCCATATATGGAGATTCAACTTCAATGAGTAACCATGGCAAACTGTCAACTGCCCGTATGTCTTGATAATTGGTAAAACAAACTTTTGGCCTATTTGTGGAGATAAGCGACCAACGGTCGCTTATCTCCCGATTAGGGAGTCTTACTGGTGTATTCGAGACCGAGTGCATGCTGCAATACGGTATGTCTCAGTATTGTATTATTACTCACAGTTTTATCATTTTTCAATTGTTTTGGGGAGACCAGGAGTAACAACCTGTGGATTTGATGTCATACTCAAAGATCTCCAGAACTATTGAATAACTGTGTTCTTCTACACGCAACATTTACCACTGGAAGGCAATCTGCTCCCATGTGCAGGGTTGATAACAACACACCTTTATAAATGTCAAGGATCACATAAACTCCCAAGAATGTAGGTAGTTAAAACAATGTAATATATCATTGAACAATTTATTCAATTTTAATTAGAATAGTATAATATTATATTAATGATATAATTATACAAACAAAAAAGAAAACTATTTCTAATGAGCAACAAAAAGAGCATCGCTCAAAAAAAGAAAAAAGAAAAAAACAACAACACTGGGGTCTACATTAAGTTTACACAATTTGATCATTCAACAATTAATTCCAGTTTAATTAAAACAGAGTAATAAATGGACCTTGAACAGCAGCCATTGTGACATGAAACACTAGGGTAAACAATACCAATGAATGATACTAATTAAGGTTGTGTTGTGTTCAGGTCAAATGGAGTCAGGGTTCTGCTGTTGTGCATGAGATCAGAGTAAGCAGAGTAAGCTAGTTGTACCCTAGTCAACAAACACGGTATAAGCCACATAAGAAAACAGTGTAGTGCCTCAAAGAAACTAGGATACCAGCAGTGTTCATTTTGCACACATTTTGATTTCGTTTTTGTCGTAGTCTTTTGAATAGATTTAATTTGGTTTTAGTCATCTGAAATGTTTTAGTTTTAGTCGACAGAATATCATAACATTTTAGTTGAGACAAAATGTTTTTTGACAGGCCTGCAATGACAGATTCTTGTTTGCATGCGGTTAAAAAAGCAGATCTACAAGCTCACAATGCGTCACGCTGCAACACATTGTGATCTCATTGACATCTGCTATTTGTACAACACCTACACCCAACCAAACACAAAATGACTCGTCTTTTAGTTCTACAGGATCTTCTATTATCCATTAGTCCCTCCAACATTTTAGTCTAGTTTTTATATGTTGACATCGTCATAGTTTTAGTCGTCGAAATTAAAGGGGCTAGCCTATAGTCAACTTTTTCTTGAAAAACGGATGCTAAAATAAAAATAATGTTTCGAAAATATTTTATAAAAAAAATATTTTCAAACGTTATTTTTAATTTAGCATCCGTTTCTCAAGAAAAAGTTGTCTATATCTCCTTTAACACTGGATGACAGCTAGGCTAAACATCAAAACTATCAAAACAAAAAAGGCGACAAGAAGGACCACAAGAGGAGAGCAGTGCTCGGGCGTAAGGTGGAGTCTGAAGTGGTCATAGTCTTAGGACTGCAGCGGAGTGAGTCTGCAGTTCTGACTGCAAGGGGGAGTTTATTCCATAGTTTGGGAGCCAGGAGAGAGAAGAGTCTCGGGTTGCAGTCACTCTTTAATGCCTCACAAATTAGTCTTGGCAGAAAAACCTTATATGAGACAGCAGTTTGTCCTTTGCCAAGCGGAGAAGGGCCATAACAGACCATGTGCATAATGAGGCTCATGGTTTTCCTTTCTGATTGGTGCAGTTTGAGATGTGTAATTGCCCCATTACAACTCCCCGTGATTGTTACTCTGTTATTCGTTCAATATGATTGAATTACCATTTACATTGGCTGCCATTGCTGATTTAACAATAGTTATTGGGTGAAAAGTAGCTACAGTAGCTCCTACCTACACTAGTACAATATGTGAGTGCATTTAATTGTTATTCTAATGCCCACATAACCTCCCTCACAGTTGCTCTCTTGACCATTTGTAGGTGTAAAAAAGAAGAAATAAAATTGGGTAGAAACTGATTTCTAAACTAATCAAATGAAAACTTCTAAAATAACATCACGACTTAGGAGGAGCGTAGGATTCGCCGTCTGCAGCAAACTGCACAAGTTGGTTCAACCTAATTTGCACACTGATGGGCTCAATAACGTGGTCTTCCACCTATAATCAGCATGAATGTGAGATATCTACTAGATGCCGTGGTGGTCTCAGGAGAAGTCTTTTGGCCTAAGCACTGAGCTGATGACATTGAACAGCCCCCCTCCAGCTGAGCGTGGGTAATTTGGATTGGAAAGTCAGTTGAAGCCAGTTTTAATTGTACTGGCAGATGAAATTGAGCAGGAGCAGAGTGCTTTTTTTTCTCGAATCGATTTCTTTTCTCAGCCGCAGCATCTGTGATGGCAATGGCGGGAGAGATGGAAGACAATTGTAACCTTCTCTGTTGCTGTGCTGCATGCAAACAGAGTGCTCCCATCCTGTCCTCTTTCCTTTTCTTTCAAAAAGCAAGAACATCGACTGAAAATGTGGATCACTTGGATCCAATCTTCGAATGCTCTTGGATGCTTTAGGAATGCAGGAGCGTCTTGAGCGCTGCCACAATAGCACTTTATCTTAGAGCAGACAATCCCCATTTTCAGTGCTACCTTTGTTTATTTGTTGTAGGGCTAATGATCCATAACACTGAGCAGTCTTCTGTGTGCTTCTCAGACGCAGCTGAAAGTGCTGAACAGTGTCCACCGCTGATGTTTATTGTTCTTGGTGGACGGTCTGTGAATGTGAAAACAGCAGCATTTGTTTTTAGCCTCTAATACTCAGTGGCCAAAATGTTGTCCTTGTATGTCGTGTTTACAATATATAATATAATATCATTATGGTATAATGAATGCTATAATGAATGCATGATATGAATGCTATTGAAGTGTGTGCATACCTACCAGGCCTTTGCTTTTTTGCACGTGAAATGGATCATGGGAATGATAGAATCAGTCTAGAAAATAACTGGAACTGTGTCTGTCAATATGGCATATCATAAATGTTCAATGCAAATGCTTTCCTTTGAACCATATATTTTTTATAATGACAACAATCTGTTTTGATGTGCAGACATCTCTGTTTGATGACAAGTGACAGCCATCCTTTGTCTTGTTGATGGTGCAGCCCCTGGGGTTTGTCTGCAGGTTTCCTTCAGGCTTTGATGCCTATTTCAGTCTCTCTGTCCAGTGATCTTAGGCCTCTATTTTACCAAAATGTCACCTCTGGGTGGGTGGCGGGATAGTGACTGTCTCTCTGATTGCCCCCCCCCGCCTCCCCCAGGTCCCTACAGGATCACAAGCTCACTCGACTGTTTCAGATGACTACGAAAAAGAAGTGCACGGTGTCTCTGTGGAAAGAGATGCCAGTGGCTTTTGTTTGCTGTAGCTTTCACTGTGGACGGTTCCTGCGGTTTCCTTAAGAACTTCTCTTGACCCATGTTTTTTTTGCACAATCGCATCAGGCAGATGTGACGATTCCTCATGCATAAGAAACCCCACTCCAGCAGCCATCTGTCAGCTAATGTCTGTCACCGCATGCCGGCAGTTTGTTTTCTTAGAGCTGTGTACATTTTTAATGGAACGCAAAATACGCTGAACAAATCTCACGACCCTTGCGCCCCATTCCCCAAATCTCATTCTTGACTTCTAGCTGTGACCCAAGTAACTGAAACCAGAAAACATGTCTACTGTGGCCACATGCAGTTTGAGTTCCGTGTCTTTCTATTCGTTATCCTGCTATACTGTTACCTTAACCGCAAGAATGAATTATGCCACCCACTCGCAGTAGTAATGGACCCGATCTGATGCAGTGCTTAACAAAACAACCATTACACGTATAACTGTTAAGAAAAGAAAATAAGCAAAGAGGTCAAAGCCAGCCATTTTTCCCCAAGCCGACTGACGATTTGAAAAAGCTAGCACGTACGATGATTGGAAGGCACGAACAGGAAAAGGGCGAGGGCAAGCACACTGCTGCAAAGAGCAGGGTCACCATTAGCATGCAGCTCGCCTCATCTCAGTCGAGCATTTGGAACTTTTACCCTTTTTGCATAGCAGTTACATTTGGCTCCCGTTTGATTGTCACTAAACTGTGCACAACATTTTCGTCGTCAATCTGTCAAGTTCCCATCCTTCTAATCCAGGGGTTTTCAAACTGTTTTGACTCGCGTCACCCCTGTAAATAACATTTTCATCCACGGCACCCCTGAATTACACTGTTAATCTTAACATCCAATTGGAGAAATATTTCCATCAGGACTGACTGAAAATAACGTTATGCTTGACGTTTAACCACTTGAACCCCAGCATACCTATTCTGGGGGGAAGGTTCACCAAAAATAGCTGACAACGTGACGCGTTGTGAGCTTGTAGATCTGCTATTTTTTGATGACAAGAGTTGTCGTAGATGGAAAAATAACTCATCAAGTACAGTGCAAATCAGGTCTGTTTTACTAAGTATAGTGAAGTGATATTGATGAATTCCAAATATTCAGGCACCCCTGGACTGGCATCAGGGCACCCCAGGGTGCCCCGTCACCCACTTTGAAAACCCCTGTTCTAATCCACAGAGAGCATTTTTTTTATCCCACCATTCTGGTTTCATGATCTTTGTTTTGACTTTCACTTTGATTGATTTTCAGATAAACAAGAACAGCCGTCAGTAACTTTTTTCTTAGCCCTTCTAGCAGCAGAGCTATCAGTCCATCTATCTGTTCATCAGTTCAACACTTTTATTCCTAAACATCTTGAAAACACTGTCAGGATTGCCATGGACTTTGCTGTGCACATATTCGTGCTCTGCAGACGATGACGCCTACTGGTTTTGGTGCCCCTTGGCTTTCCTTCAGCTCCGTCCAAAAGTTCACGTTTCACACAAGATATCTCCAAATCGAATGGGCAGATTGGCATGAAACCCGCTGCTGAGCACATTCATGCTCTCTAGTGCGGGGCGTTAAGGGGAGAAAATGCTCATTTCGTGCAAATCAGTCTAAAAGCGGCAAATTTAGCACAGACGTAGCCCAGGGCTTGCTCTAATGATTTAGCTAGGGCGCCTGAGTCGGCGACCTTCAGGGTCGCCACAACGGCCAAATCAAGTTGGGCTCCCATCGACTTTCTATACAGAAGGAAAATACCCAGAAAAACATTTGTTTTTCTGGGTATATAAGTAGTATGTGAGGGGTCAAACTAGGGGTTTGTCATGATGCTGAATCCATTGCAAGCATTTGTTTTGCACAAAAAACATTCCTTGGGCTACTAATGGCCCCAGAAAACACCCACAAAACTGTGAAAAGTGATGACTCATCACTTTTCATCACTAAACCATCCATAAATCCATACATTCTTCTATTTATTGTGTTATTGTAGCAGCAATTATATATTTAATGATTCTTCTTTCAAAACATTGACATTGTATATTAACATTAGGAGATTGCAGGCTGAGGTCCTTTAGTATCAAATTCAACTTGTAGGAGTTGAAGCTGAGGTTACATTCAGCCCCACAGATAAATATTTTGCAAATAGCTGATCTAGCTTGTAGATCGGCAAAGCCGATTGGCGCAAAGCCGATACCGATCAAAGCCGATAGAGGCATCTCTAATTCTTTTATTTAACCGAGAGAATACTCACTGAATATCTGTTTTCCAAGGGACCTGGGTCACAACAACATGCAGGCAGCAGCACAGTTACAAACACACAAGAGAGAAACGACACAACAAAAGCTAAGAATAAATTATGTTAATTAACAGAATTAAAGCATAGCAGTTATAAATTGAAAATAATTACAATAGTTAATCGAGTCTGCCTCCAGCTCTTTCATTCTGGATTTAAAAGCATCTAATATGAATATAATGTTCCTCCAGGCTCTAGCGCAGTCAGTGGTGTCAAAACTGGTGGCCAATCCAGCATGAGGAATGATTTTTGGAATGAAAAAACAACATTATTCACAACCTTTTATTATGTATCTGCATGGCACAGCCGCTCTGACATCGCCCTCTTGCCGCGCTCTCTCCCTACCTCTGTAGCGCTCTCACAGCTTGTTGTGTGCACTTAGAAAACAACAGACAACTGTTAAGCCCGGATCATAGTCGGGTCCGCGGTGGAAGGCTATCCACCGCGGTGTAGTCTTTTCGAGTATTTTTGAGTCATGAAACTACAACGTTACATCATTCCTCGTGGAGAGCTTACCACCGCGAGACCAACACATCTCTCTGTTTTCACTATCAGACAGACAGGCTCTACACCCCGTTCACTGATTGGTCGACCTGAACCGGTCTAGACAGGGTAAAGGACTTCACCGTGGGCCGTGACTATGATGGCCTGCACTTATTTTCTAAATTTGCGGTGGATAGCTCTCCACCGTAGACTCTGATCCGGGCTTTAAACACAAGTGGTGTAAAGTAACTAAGTACTGTACATTTACTTAAGTACTGTCCTTGAAGGGGTCACCTAAAGGGGTACTGTCACCTTAAAAAGTCATCTTAAAATATGAGTTAATATTTTTACGATGTCATTGTGGGAATGCGCAATTATAAGCCAATCAAATTAATTGACTGTACTTGGACTACTTAGTGTACTGGTCAGCTCTTTTGTTGGGGAGCGAGGGGCAGATTACACTGTGACATGAGTTTCAGACTATTTCAGACCGTTTTCAGAGAGACCACGTGACCTACTGTATCATACTGTTATAATTTCGGGGCGTGTCAGCGGGCCTTTAAGTACATTTCTGAATTATTTTTTACTTTACTTGAGTATTTTCAATTTCCAATACTTTTACTTTTACCAAACATATGTACTCTTACTCCACATTTATTTGAAAACTCTAACTCTAAGTAACTAGTTACTTTGCTGATATAAATAATGCTATTATAAAACGTACATAAACCACTTTTAGCCACTATTTTAAACCTTGGGTATTTGAAAACAGCCGATCTACAAGCTCACAACGTGTCGCGTTGCTAGCTCGTAGCTATTTTCAAACATTTTGTACTTTTGCTTTTGGTACTCCAAGTCCATTTTGATGCCAACAAATGTCATACTTTTACTCAAGTACATTTTAAATTCCGGACTTTTACTTAACAGAGTATTCCATATTGTAGTATTGATACTTTTACTTAAGTAAAATATGTGAGTACCTTTTCCACCACTGATTGTTCAGTGGTGTTTGTCATGGGCACTGAGGTCCACCAACTCCTCAGTGCACAACTACATAGTGTATATCCTCACTGTCGGGCAGAAACCTCGTATCTCCAAGTTTCACATTTGTACATTTTTCTCAAAGTAAAGCCCTGCTTCATCATACTAGGCAGTCGCACAAAAGTAGTGAAAACAAGCACACAACGCCTCGCGGTGCGAGGCGTTGTGTGCTTGTAGATCGGCTGTTTTCACTAGTTGGAATCATTTTTAAAATGATAAATACAAAACGAACGGTTTTGGACATACAAGGTTTCCAGCCGACAGCGACGATATATAATGGAGGTACATCACTCAAGTCAGTGTGACTCTTGTGTGAATTGCAATAGAGAAGGTAATAAATGACTTTGGTTTGTCTGTTCAAATCTCCTACCCAGAAGGTCCCCAGTATTATATACACCAAAGAGGCATTATGTAGCAGGAGTCCTGATTCTGAAATGGACAATGTCATGAATGTAATCAAAACGCTTAATTTCATTAGAGCCAAGGGATTCAACCACGGCGCTCTTTTGTCTGTAAGTGATATTGTAATTACTTGCGGAAATTGGTCTGTTCTTGAGCGAGAAAGGGAAGCCAGCGACGAGACCCAGACTGGACCTGGTTCATGGTCTTGGCGTTTTTGGTGGTTATAACACAGCACAGCACATACTGTACGTGTGCTTAACGTTAACACGCAAGGCCACACTATTACAGCATTTGTGTCTTTCCAATAATTAGGTCTGTAGGAGATGGCAACTATCTTGGAGCAACCCAGCTCAATTCCCCTCTTTGCAGTCAGTGTGTGTCGCTCTGCTCGCTCATAGGAATAATTTCAACACAGACAGGTACATGGACCAAATATCACCGCGTTAAATGAGTTTCTGAATCATTTCCAAGACTTCACTCAACTCGAGATGGTATTCTCATTGTTTTGTTCAAAATTGTTCTGCTTGCATGAAGTCGCATTTTGCCCAGTCCGTCCCATGGCCTAAAATGGCTTTGACGCCCCAGCTCTACCCTGGGTCAAAAAGGTCCTTTTGTGTGTAGGGAGCTGCACAGCCTCTAGGGCAGGGGTCTTCAATGTTTTCAGGCCAAGGACCCCTTAGTTGAGAGAGAGATGAAGCAGGGACCCCCACAACCTGTTCATAGACATCGTTTGACAGAACAATCATCAGTGTATTTTGGATTCATGTGTATTTTGGAACTGTCAATACATAATAAACTTGACCTTTCACTCTGTACTTAGTGTGCTCTTTTTCCCCCTCTACACCAAACATCGTTGCCGAAATAGCCTCACAACCGAAATAGCAACCGAAATAGCTCACAACGCCTCGCAGTGCGAGGCGTTGTGAGCTTGTAGATCGGCTATTTTTGGTTAAAGTTCTCCGAATATGGACACTAGGGTTCATTTAGCCTTGTTTCCCTTCATATCCATTCAGCACATCACTCATTGCAGATGACCTGATGTGAAACGGGCCCTTATCTTCCGCTGCCCACAAGAAGAATTGAGCGCATCTCATCCCACAATGCACCGTTTGCAACCGTCCACAGCAACATCTTATCGCATCCACCACTACCCTGGAATAATGCAACGTAGGTTTTCAGCGGTAGAGAGATGCCTATCGTTCTTTGCCTGAGCTTTCTTTCCCCCGAGGCCTACATGTTTAGTATGGGCATACCAATGTGATTTACCGGACAGATAGCCTTGGGATTCAGGGGTCACACCGCAATAGTGTCATCTGCAGTGTATGGCTTGTGAATTACGTCGGTACGCCGGGTTTGAGAAAATGGCCAGTACTGTGCTATTGCGTAGATGTTGGATATGGTAGGGAACTCTTTATAGAGGAAAGCTGACTGGAAAAGCAGCGACTGATAAAGGTTTAGCCTCAGCAGTTGGATGGTGGTGCCGTCTGTTTGGGCAAAAGCCATGACGGCCACATACAGTTTCGGGGAATGAAGGCATCTGTTCTCTATTATATCCCTCTTTATGTATTCACAAAAACTCAAAATTCCACTGGTTTTTTGATTTTCAAATCATCTTTTGGACCTTTTCTGGCACACACAACGAGGCTTATTGCTCTGCTGCGCACAGCAACAATGGCAACAATGTTCTGTTTTTCAAGATTATTTTCCAATTTTCAGCAAGTCTTCTTTCACGTTTGCAGGGGGATAATAATTCTCTTTGTTGCTTATCCTTTGAGCAAAGGAGTGGACTTGTTCCTCCTGCATTATTATCGAACACTGGCCCCCTGCGGAGGAGCAAGGACTCTAATCCCACCCTGTCTATATTCATTCCAAAATTCAATTACTTCTTTTAGTAGCGGCAGAGACTCATAGTAATGCTATATTGCTCGCCCATGCATGTGGCTGCCCATAGATTTATGCTGAAGCTGAAGGATGGCTGTCCAATTTTCTGCCCGGATAGCGGTGCTGGTGGCATTGTCTGTGTTTTAAAAGCTTTTGTCAGATGTGCGCATCTGAGACGTATGGCGCGCGTGGCTGTGTAATTCTTCCAGACAGTGACCATCTCTGTCACATCCTACCATTAGCTTGTGTATGGCAGTGATTTGTTGGCGAGATATCTCGGTCAGTGTTTGTGTGTGTGTGTGTGTGTGTGTGTGTGTGTGTGTGTGTGTGTGTGTGTGTGTGTGTGTGCGTGTGCGTGTGTGCATGCACGTGCACCCTGTCAGTCTTTGTAACTCTGCTTGATCATATGTGTCTGTGTGTACCCAAGTTCTCAAGTGACATTCTTAGAAACAAGCGTGCTGCTGTTTTTTTCCCCACACATTGGTTATTAATTTCAGTCGTAGTAAAAATGTTACCACGGTGACAGTGACAGGTCACCACCTTCGTCTTTGCCAATGGGAAATTAATACCAAATGGGAAATTTGTCAAGCCAATTACATCCGACACTGGATATTGACAAAGGAGTTTAGCACTTTAGGCATTTTATGAAGCTACAAAAAACAAATACACATAAATGTATGGTTTAATAAGGGATGATTGTCTTTTTATCATTTTCTCTCTAATGTTGTTTTTGCATTTACATTTGACTTTGATGGATTGTTGGACGGCTGTGGCAGAAACTACTGATGGCTAAAATGGGGGGAAAAACAGATTGTCAAGTAATGACGTATCCATGCAATTAATTTATCAATATGTCTAACTAATAGTTTGGCTGCTTTGTCTTTATGATGTTATCGGTATTGTGCTCATAGTACTGCATCAAGTCAAGTCAAATGTATTTGTATACTAGCCATTATTCAGTGTTACAGTCTCGAAAGAGTTTTAAAGGCCCATATTTAACAATGGCAAACGGCTCCACCTCTTCTTAGACCAGCAGCTCTCCAACCTTTTCATTTCAAGGACCCCCATTTCTCTGAGAGGGTACAAGTGGAACCAAATATTTGGTTCCACTTGTACCCTCTCGGAGTTACAAGCCTATTTAGGCTTGTAATCTATCCTATCCCTTAAGGCCTGGGGCCTTTGATAACCACTGTCTT
Organism: Nannobrachium achirus; assembly: GCF_963921795.1. Taxonomy (NCBI): domain Eukaryota; kingdom Metazoa; phylum Chordata; class Actinopteri; order Myctophiformes; family Myctophidae; genus Nannobrachium; species Nannobrachium achirus. The sequence goes on from NC_137821.1 coordinate 28,373,061, forward strand.
GGACCGTCAACCGGGTGAGGGAAAACGACCAAGAAAAAAACCTTTTGACTGGAAAAGTAAAGTAAGGAACCCCTGGGGAAGGGTCACAAATCATTGTATACCTGCCTATCGTCAGTGGTGACACGGAGAACCTACATTCATCACCCAGTGTTATGATGGCTGACCAACATGAGGTCACACACCCCATTTACCAGGTTGATGCAGGTACAGTGGCTGGCCTTCTTTGTAGTAAAAAGATTGACACGGCCCCGAATGGCCGCCGCCTCGTTACAGGGGTCCTGGGATATCTCGGCCATCTCCCCTCTCTAAGCCTGAATGGGAGTATTGTGTGCGCCTGGCCCGCTTGAGATCGACGGCTCTGTTAGGTCCTCCACATCCGCAACACACTTATATATATATATATACGTGCACGCACGCACGCACGCACGCACGCATGCACGCACGCACGCACGCACACACACACACACACACACACACACACACACACACACACACACACACACACACACACACACACACACACACACACACACACACACACACACACACACACACACACGTATGCGCACACATCTGTCAAGCCATGTCCATGACACCTTAGGCACTGAGACACTCCAGAAGCCCCTTTGCTATACACACATATTGAGCATGTGCATGGGAGCGCACGCACGCACGCACGCACGCACGCACGCACACACACACACACACACACACACACACGCCTACAAAACTGCATACATACTAACATACACAGGTCATGCTCACACACACACACAACGATGCATGCACAAATAAACATAACTCTCTGTAGACAGACACACACAGAGGCTATACAGGCTCACACACACAATTGTGCTTCACATGAACACAAATGTGCACACACGCACGCACGCGCGCGCACCAAGGCTTGGGTTTATTGGAAACACACCTCGCTCCTTTCTCCTAATGTCAAGGTTGTATGCAATGTGGAGGTCGCTCTCAGAATGCAGAAGGGGTCAAGTTCCATATTGGCAGGGGCAGGAGGTTAAAGTTAGATGGAGGACAAAAAGACTTCAGAAACGGCGTTCTGGGGTAAACTACTTGTAATTCAATCCCCTTTTTCAATCAGCTGCATGTTTTATCTGAGGTCAGTGTTACTTAGCAATTCATTCCTATTTAGGAGTACGAAACCTAAATGGTTTTAATAATGTGATATTTAATCTGAACAAGTGGCAAAAGTAAAACAGAACCTTAGTTATATTCATTGTGTAGTAGCGATGGGACGATATGAAAATGTCATATCACGATTATTGTTATTAAAGAAATCTCGATTTACGATATTATCGCGATAATCAAAGTCCATTATCCTGGGCGGAACATTTTCCAAAAAATAGCAGTTCTACAAGCTCACAACGCGTTGCGAGCTTGTAGATCGGCTATTGTTTGGCAAAGACATTTGATAGAGAGTGAAAAAAGTACCTTTTACCGATTATAGTCAGTGGTACCGGATATGCAGCTTGGCAAATAAAAGGTGAATTGAACCCAGTGCATGACGGAGGACGATATCACGATAAATTAAATCTCCACGATACGATTATTGTGAGTGTTTTTATCACGATAAACGATAATATCGCTTGTCGTCCCATCCCTAGTGTCTAGAGTAGTGGACCAGTTGGTGGGAGAATCACAGATTCTCAATGACCCATTGCTTGGTAATCCTACTGTCTTAGAGCACTCATTTCAAACTCCCTCCTCCTCCCTTTCCCCCCCCCCAGTTTGTGTCCTTGGCTTTGGCCCATACAGTACAAGAGCAGCTCCCTAAGTGATGTTATCATCAAAAACAAATGCTAAACAGCTGATTGTACATGCACACAATGTGCAACCTCGTGAAGGACCCAAAGTGTCAAGTCCCACTAGTGTCACCCATACAATTTTACCCTCTATTGACTTTTATGTTGCACGGCAAGGTTGGCCATCGCATTTGGAATATGTATTCCAAATAAAGACGAATGATTATCATAATGATACAACCACGCACGCGCGCGCACACACACACACACACACACACACACACACACACACACACACACACACACACACACACACACACACACACACACACACACACACACACACACACACAGAGGTATAAACACAGTTCTGGCCCCAGCAGAGGGGAAAATTGCTGTGGGAATGTATGGGTTTTATAACCTTAGGTTTTTCCAAAATAATTTATATCTGGTGCACATGATCTGGCTTCGGGGCCTCCGGTACATAAAGACAAGCTTCAGTGAATGAGAGAGCCGATGTAGGACTGTTTTTCACATTTTCTTTAAAATCATTGCATTGCCATCTTGAACATTTTTCCCAAAAACATGGGACATTTTCTGAAATCTAAAAAAAAAGAGAAAATAGCGGATCTACAAACTCACAACACGCGGTGCAACACATCGTGTGAGCATGTAGATATGTTATTTTCACAATTTTTAAAATAGAATTAAGTGGTTAATTCATATGTTTGTACGATTGGTTCCCAAATCCCAAGACTCCCTTCCTAGAAATGTATTGGAGTCTAAAGGCCTGTCCATACTCTCTCCGAAAAACCGAACGTCGAAAAGGTCCGGATCAACAACAAAATGATGTCACTCGGAACTTCTGATAACCATTACTCCGAAATAGAGTTCGGAAAGCTGCACGTCGGATAGTCGGAACTCTCCGATGAAAAGTTCGGTTTCGGAGAGAGTATGGACTGGCCTTGAAGGATAATATTTCTATTTGAAATGTACTGTAGCAGCAGAGTGTCCAACACTGCATAGTAGTGTACTGCAGAAAATGGTGTGTAGTTTGATATTCTTATTCATTCATTTGTGTTCCCAGCCATCCAATACACACACACACACACACACACACACACACACACACACACACACACACACACACACATACACACACGCTCCTCAAAACACATACAGTGAGCTCTCACGCTCTCATGCATGTCACACACTGCTGTACTGTAACGGCTGAAGACATGGGACAGCTTTGCCTGAACGCTTTATCGATCATCCATATCATAAGACCCGCGGGGGAGTGGAGTTTGTGTTCTCTGCGTCAGCAGCTACGCCTCCCCCTCCCCACCCTGCCAGCGCTAGCCCACACATAATGCTCTACGCACTACGAGCACACACACACACACACACACACACACACACACACACACACACACACACACACACACACACACACACACACACACACACACACACACACACACACACACACACACACACACACACACACACGCACGCACGCACACACACACACACTTATGCACGCACGCACAGTTGGTGACCCACAGACTCACAGCTCAAGGATCATCCATTCGCTAATAAGGCCAATTAAGGCCCGGGCATGAGAGGACCTCTGGAGGAAGGATTCTGCTGTTTGGGGATGTCCACCCGTTAGCAACTACTCTCATTGGTATGCAGGGGGAAAGAGAGAGAGAGAGAGATGGGGGGAGAGAGAGAGAGATGGGGGGAGAGAGAGAGAGAGGGAGAGATGGGGGGGAGATGGAGAGAGAGAGAGAGAGAGATGGGGGGAGAGAGAGGAAGAGATGAGGAGAGGAGGAAGCGATACGATGCGGACAGTGATAGAGGAGTTGCTGAAAGAGAGAAAAATAATCTGTACCACAAGCGTTGTAGATATCGAGATAGGAAAAGGGGGGGCAGAGCATCAGAGCCTCGTGGATAGAGCAGGGGGAGAAGAAGAAAAAAAAGAAGTGGCCAGGCACATAAATATCTTCGTTGTCGGGTGGAAACCTTGTATGTCCAAAACCGTTCGTTTTGTGTTTATCGTTTTAAAAAATGATCTAAACTAATGAAAATAGCCGATCTACAAGCACACAATGCCTCGCGCCGAGTTTTGTGCAATAGTCTAGTGTGATGAATGAACCAGGGCTTTACTATTACAGACAAACGTACAAATTTGAAACTTTGGAGATACGAGGTTTCTGCCCCGACAGTGACGATATACTAATCTGCCTGCAGTTCTCTAAGCCTGTGGTTGCCAGCAACCTCAGTCAATTGTTATCAGCTTGCCTGAATTTAATTTGACCCTTGGGGGTCTGGACGTGGCCCATGCATTATGAATGCGATCCTTGTCTATTGACTCCTTCTTGGTATGCTGGTCCCGCGTCGGCCCAGGAAGCACTACAGCAATCCCTGGCTCTGCTTAGAGTGACCTGTGTGACTGTTCCATGTTATTTTATTACCTTTTATGCAATGCGTTCTATCTATTGATGGCTTTGCTCTCTCTTGCTGCTTGTACCTACCTGTGTTAAAGGAGTAGTTGACCCCCAAAATGCATTTTTTTCTATTGATTACTAACGCCATGGACACTTTAGTTAAAACAATTAAATAAATAAAAAATCACATTCCTAAGACAAATGGGATTATAGAAAATGTAGCCCCATTGTTTCCGGATGGGGACCCAAATGCATTCGGGTCCCCATCCGGAATCAATGGAGGTACATTTATTGTAATCACATTTTTGTCTTAGGAATTCGACAAAAAACTACGAATATTATGTTACTGAAGTCTCCATGGCGTGAGTAATCAATAGAAAAAAAGTAATTTGGGGGGTGAACTACTACTCTAAGTGACAAATGAGAACCTTCTTGATTCTTCTGTCATTTCACAAGTTGTATGTAAAAAACTAAATAATCATGAATAATTATAAAAAAATACAAATTTCAATAAACTCGTCTATTTTGAGGGATAATAGATTTGTGTTAAATAAAAAGGTGAAAATAGATCAGATCACTTGTGTTTTTTTTTTAGATTTATCTTTCTGCTTTTTATGCCTTCATTGATAGAGAGGTGAGGTTTGACAGGAAACAGGGAGAGAGAGATGGGGAGTGACATGATTGTCAGGATCGGGATCAAACCCGCAACGCTACATTGGAGCCTAGGTGCCCGGACCGCTAGGCCAGCAGTCCGCGCTAGATCACCTATTTTTGCGTGATACCGTAGTATGACAAAGTATGATCACAATAACTTACTATTTATTATGCAAAATCAACTAGAGGTTTGTGCATCGATTTGTTGATCTATCTTGTATATATCAAGATTGTTTAACAACAAACTAAAAGTAATCGCTAGAATAATTGCTATGAAAATAATCGATAGTTTCGACCCTATTCAACTCTGAATAAATACTCCGGTTTTGCTGTGTGTAGGTGCAATATAGTGAGTGAGTCGCAGTACAGTTTGTCTCCTCCCAAGGTACTGACAACATCTTTGCTGTATGCCCTCAGTTAATTCCCTCTTTACCAGAAACTCGATAATACTCAACACATTGCGTGCACGCCTGAATGAGCAGCGCTAATGGCGAAAAAAAGAAAAACAGCAGCACGCCATATCTGCGCACTTGGAGTATGCACTTAAGGATGCCTCTCTATTCACTGGAAAGGATGCCACCACCATTTTGAATGCATTCTCTTATGTCCATTAACCATATCTCTGCAGCCTCTGGCCTCGGCCAACGCTGCCCGACTCGTCGATTAAAGTGTCACAACCAGTAGGTCAGGTTAATTTAGAGCCCTCGTCCACTGATTAAGGCTTTTAGGCCTAGAATTATTGAATGCTTTAACTATTGAAAAATAGCAGATATACAAGCTCACAGCGCGGCACCGAGTGCCGCGCTGCGAGCTTGTAGATCTGCTATTTTTGAAAAATCATGAAGATTTGTGAAAATCTTTGAATACATATATATTTTTAAAGGGAACATTTGTAACCCAAATATTTGCTTCTGGGGGGTCCCTGATGCAATATTTTGAGATGGGGGTCCATGGCCAAATACATATTATTTTGGGGGTCCTTCACATGAAAAGGTTTAAACACATAAAAACGTATCTTTTTCAAAAAACCTTAGAAGGATTCCGAAGACACTTCGGGTCAAAATATCCAAAGAATTGCACAACTTTTCACGATTTCTCAAAAATAGCAGATCTACAACCTCTACGAGCCTGTATATCTGCTATTTTTTAATAGCTAAAACAAAAATGATACGCATTAATGCGTGCCCGCCCGGTCTTACTGGATTAAGGCTTTTGTTGGCAGTGATCGTGGCTACTGTAATGTGGGTGTTGGGGTCAGCATTGGCCACAAAAGCTTAGTTACTCTCACACACACCCTCCCCCCTCTCTCTCTCTCTCTCTCTCTCTCTCTCTCTCTCTCTCTCTCTTTCTCCCTCTCTCATTCTTTCTCAGCACATTTTCCACTTGGCTGATAAAACGAGCCACTCTTTGATGAGCTAGGGGCGCGACTGTGCTCTGCCTTGATGTATGCTTTTGTAGAGCCACACCACAGCCTGTCGGCTTGCATTAGACATGCAAGCGTGGGCTCACTGTTTTATTGTGTCCCGTCTCTACTCTTTGGTCGAGTTTTATTGACATAGCGATGGGCAACAATGAGCTTGTATGGGGCTGTCATCCTAACAGCACACACACATCAAGATAGCATGGTATGTATACGGCAACTCTATGGCAGATTACTGTTGTTTCAATACTAGAGGTGCAACAGTTAATCAAACTAATTGATATAATTGATTATAAAAATTGATTGATTTGAATAACAATTTAGTTGAATACAAAATTATAAAAACATTGAAAATGAGTTAACCACAAAAATGCTCCTCAAATAATCAAATTCCTCATTGTTGCTACACCTGTCTGTTTCTGAATGACAAAAGGGACTGGACTCACTCCGCTTTAATTAATGAATGAAGTGACACCAGTGAGGAGTTATCTTACAGTCACAGTGTAATGCTGTCACCTTTGCCTTAGCAACGTTTCGGAACACGTCTCGTACTTGTAACAGTCAGTGCAAGTCTTGAATGTCTGTAACTGAGAGGTGTGCTGTACATTTATCCAGTTCCACACCATTTGAAGAGATCTTGGAAGCCTCATTTCCCGATTTAGCTGCCAGCTCCTTTAACACCAGTGATTAACAGAGTAGGTTTTTTAATTTGGCACTGATGGTGTCTCTTTTCAATGAATGTAGCTCAGGGAGAGACGTAGAAGTGAGACGCACTAGGGAAGAATTCATTGCACGTTGTGATATATTAATACAATATTATTCGTTATGAAGTAGAATCTGAATTGTCAAAGAGGTTTAGGAATTTCAAGCCATTGTGTTGTGAGAGCACCAGTTGGACCGTTAAATTGGCCAAAGTTTTGCAATTTTTCCTTTGGTCTCTAATACCCTCTATGAAGCTATTTCTTTGTTCCTTTTGTGCAACAGACTTTTGGAAGGAGTTGTTGCAATATGGCACGATGTGTTTCCTCTCTGAACTTGTCCAGACCTACTAAATAACTGACAGATGCTTTGTTGGACCAGCAGATTCAGCTGAGCTGACCTATGGCATCTGCTGCTGAACTGGAAAAAGCTGCAAATGTGACCAGGAATAATGCTGCCAGATTTAGTTTTCGAAGCAAGTCCCTTAAGGAGAACAAAACTTGCTTAAGGAGAACAAAAAACAAAAAGCCGAGTCATGTGTTTGTTCTCTCAGTTTGAGAAGTTTAGCAAGATCACTGAGAACAGTCACAGGGTAGTGACGGTATAGAAGTATTCTTGTTGATAGCAATAGAGCGGGATTATGCGTGTGGTTTGCATCGTTGCAAGCAGTCAACAGGGGGGTTTAGCATTGCTTCACTTTAATAGCATGTTGCCAACTGGTGATGCTGCAGTGGACACAGAAAACCGTGGCTCATCAAAGAAAAATAGAGAGCAAAAACAACAATTATGACCATATCAGCTTCCATCCTGGTGTTCAGCTTTTGGTTACGTTTGCTTGCGAAAAGGGCAAAACAAACCCCTACATCAAACAGCTTAATGGGAGCAGTGGTACTAACCTGCGCAACCACCCACTAAGCCGTGCAAACCGTGCACAGTAAAGAGTAAAGAGTTCATTTAACTCTGAGCGTGTAAAAATAGACCCAAATGGACCTTTCTTAAGGAGTCCTGAGTTGACCGCATTCAACCTGGCGGCGTCTCTATTTTGGGCTTGTCATTATTGGCTTATAGGCCTAAAATTATTGAATGCTTTAACTATTAGGATTTAGAAGAGATTTTAGAAGAGAGTTTGAGATTTTTCAAAAAATAGCAGACCTACAAGCTCGCAGCGCGGCACTCGGTGCCGCGCTGTGAGCTTGTAGATCTGCTATTTTTCAATAATTAAAGCACAAAATAATGATACACAATAATGTGTACCCGTTCTGAATGGCTTAAAAAAAGAAGTGAAAAAAAAATTAACACTAATGCGACGCGTTGTGAGCTTGTAGATTAATTTAGACACGCAACACCATTGTGCGGCAAAGTATGAAAGAGGGCTTAAGTGGTTGAATCAACACTTAAGGATTGTGTGCATGTTTTCAGGCTTTCTGGGGTGGTTGCGAAAAGTTATTACCACTTCTACTCTACATTAATCTTTTTTTGCTGTTGGGTTTTGGTAAGATACCGCACAGCACATAATGCAGTTATTGCTTGTCATGTCTGCTGACCAATTAGACACGCACAGTGCCTTTCTTACATTGTGAGCTTCGCTTTTTCTTTTTTCAACGGTAGTCCCTAGACAGCAAGTGTATATTGAGCTTCAAAACATAAAGTCCTTGCTCAAGTAGAAATGTCAGCGTATTTCATGATGAATTGTGAATTTGACTCATTAAGATTCATGGCAGCCAATAGTCACAGCACATGCACTGGGAGATATGTTGACAAGTGACAGATGACTAGTCTGCACATTGAGTACCACTCACAGCAGGGATGCTATGGCGCCGCGAACATGATTATTGTAGAAAGTATTGGAATTGCCTTTCAGTGAGATGGCTGATTCGCTGACGACAGTGGGAAACGATTGTGTCAACACTAATGACATTTTTAGATTTCTTATAGCTTTGCTGATGACGAAAAGAAAATCTTGAGGGGAAAAGTATTGAAACATCAAATCGACGCACTTGATTGGATAGGGAGACCAACCAACCTTTGGCTCTGTTTAATGACAGACCAGAATCAAAATGGAATGATCTGCTGTTCGTGGGACCAACTTTACTCTACCGTAGAATTAGCATACATTCTATCTACAGTATCTAAGTATCTATCTATTGATCAATCGGATCGATCCATCTGTCTATGTATCTATCTACCTGTATCTATCAAGAAATATGAAACATACTGTATGAAATTTGAAAATCGATATTTGAGACTACCATGAAAATCAAACTCATCCCCACTTTGCTTCGTATTTGTACCTGACCTGTGGTCGTACTGTAGCCACCTCACTCACAAAGGCCTTTGCTTTCATCCAGATTGAGGCTGTACAATAGAGTAGATGTTTGTTTAGCGATCACCTTTATAAAGGGCATCTGTCTCACAGCAACGGCCCGATTCAACAAAACAACAAGCATAGTGGCGAAGAATAATCACATTCCCTTTTCGTTTTGTTTGAATTACTGGAGAATTAATTATGGTGACGTTGGTTTTGCTCATTAATTCAGCCGTGATTAAACTCAACCTCTCCACGCACACGCACAATGGTAAGGAGAGCAACAAGGGGTTGATTTAGAGTCGAGTGGAGAGAGTGAGGGCAATGAGGAGTGACATGCAAGGGCAGAGTGCGAGGACAGCACATGCATGAGAGATGGACATGGACCCATGCATATACCTAATTTATGCTCCGCCATACCGACCGGAAATAGCAGCTCCATAAACTTGCAACGCAGGTGCGTTGCAAGCTTACCGGTATATGGATCTGCTATTTCCAGTCCACAATGCTGTCATGCGACGGAATATACAAAGACGGAAGAGACAGAGAGAGAAAAGGGGAGAGGCAGTCATCAAAATGCTAATGCTGTGTGGGATATTTACCACAGTGTTAATGTAGTTTAAAGCAGGCTCTTTGTCCTGCACCCCATCATCAGGGCCCTGTTGAGCCCTAATAAATCAGTCATTACAAGCTGATGTGACCGGAATAATACATACAGTACATGTGGTAAACTGGGACTGTTGCTCAGTGGCGGGGCACCAGACATTTGGAACATTTATGAAGATGCTGCTAAATGACCCTAATAATGGCCAGCCCAGCAGAGGACTGGAGAGCCTAATGCGAAAAAGGTAGACATGGTTAGACATGTCACTCAACTAAAGTGACAGCATATCTAGGTCTGATTTTATCTTTTGTATTCGCTGATGTGATGATATTAAATAGCATACACTAGGTTCTGGACAATTATTCAAGCCTGCTACTATGATTTGTGGAAGAATGTTAATTTGCCAAGCCACATATTCTGATAAAACATTCCATAACTGCTATTGCTATTACTGAATAAAATGCATACAGCTTGAAGTTGGCAATTGAAAATGGTATTGGAATGGAACATCCCTACATTTCGTACAATAACTTACCAAAAGAAAGAGAGAAAGGGCATGTTATGATTAATTAGGGCATGTTATGATTAATTTACTATTTACAGTATTTTATTTGTTTGCGTGATATGTTTTATTGTAGACCCCTCTCCTGTGTTAGGGCTAGGGCGAAAGAAAATGAACAGAAATGTTGAAACCTACCAGGAATATGTAATGAGCTCCATTGTCATCGACAGTGGTATATTTACAATACCATGTCCATTATTTCATGCAAGGAAACATCTTATGCAGCTCTTATGAAATTATTACAATCTCAACCACATCTCTTAACGGAATGTCTCCCTCTCTCTCCCCCCCTCCCCCCCCCTCCCCCCCCTCTCCCCCTCTCCCCCCCCCCCCCCCCCCCCTCTTCTCTCTCTCTCCCCCTGTCCCCCCCCCCTCTTCTCTCTCTCTCTCTCTCTCTCTCTCTCTCTCTCTCTCTCTCTCTCTCTCTCTCTCTCTCTCTCTCTGACCTTGTATTTGCAGAATAGATCGTGGTATTCTCCTCTGGAATGTGATGCGCTGGATTTGTAAGGTGCTTTGCTGAGAAAACACCCAC